>NW_008615824.1:2005-32667 GCF_000691845.1 Merops nubicus | reverse complement strand
ACAGATGAATGGCATGAAGTACAGCCTGGCAGGCTCCACCCCAGCCTGGGGATGCTCTACAGACCTGCATGGAAGAGACACCCCAAAAAGCTGAGCGAGTGGCAGCTCTGGCTGCACCCTCAAACCTCCTTCACCCCCGAGCAGAGGGGGAGCTGGGGTGATCCACGCCTGCTCCTCCAGTCAAGGCTCTCCAAGCACTCTCCAAGTAATTCTTCCACTTGCCAGTAGTTTTCCCAATATCTTTTTTCTGACACAGCCAGAACAACAGTTATATCAAGCCCCTATAATGTACTTTTCACACTCCCTGTGCATCATAGCCCTGGAGACGCAGCTGGAAGTCCAAGCCCCAGCACAACAACAGCTCTCGCAGTGTTTTAAGGGGAGGGGGGACAAAAACCCATTGTTTCCATGAGCAAGAAACAACCTGGCCCTGAAATTCAAGTCTGGAGCTGCTGTGTGATGCCCTGTGGCTCAGGCAGCACCACCAGCACGAAGCCTGTTTAGCCTCAGAAGATGTTCACACTGTTTTACAGGAGGAAGAGGAGGAGGAAGGCGCACGGAGCTGCTGGTACCGACTGAAGGGGACAGCAGTGATGCTTCAGAATCCTTTCCTGCCAGTTTGGCTTCATATTTGCAGCTGAACCAGGAGTGAAAGGCAGGGAGGAACAGGGAGTCAGTGGCTGAGCACACCCATCACCTCCCAGCCTCTCGCCCCTGCTCCGGCTCGGCGCAGGATCAGGGGATTAAAGCAGCACAGAAAAGACCTCGCAGACACCACGCAAAACTCTTTAATCAGAAAATTGCCTTTTGAGCAGCACAAGACTTTCCAGCTGCCATGGAGATCCCTGTCTTTGTGAGAGGGTTGGAGCAGGGCAGAGTTAAAGATCTCTTTATTCAATCCCAGTGCCAGCCTGTCTGCTTACGGTGGAGAACAAGCCGTGACCCAAAAAGGTCCAGAGGCTGCAACACGGAGCTGAGAATGAATTACAGATGCTTCCAAGAGGAGTGATGATGAGATGTGAGCTCAGCCTGCCTCCCCTACAGCTTTTGGCACTTTCCTCCTGCACCCTGAACTCCCGCGGGTGCAAATGGAAAGGGTCTGAGCCAGGTGACACCCTGGGGGCTGAGGGGCCCAACCAGCATCACTCAGCTGCAGTCACCAGGGTGCTGCCTCCTCCCCACCCCGAGGTAGAAGGGATCTAATTCTCCATTTGAAATAATAATAATTTTAAAATTTTAAACCTTCTAACAGCTTTGCTCTAAGAGCCTAAGAAAAAAAGAGAAAAGATTGATGCTGATGTCGCAGGGAAATAAAAATATTACCATTTCCTTCCCATTTTCTAGAGGTGAACTGATTACATCTGGGGCTGGACCCAAACTCCAACCAGCCTTCACCTCTCCCCAGGTATGAGCAGCCACACGCTCGGCTGCTGGAAGTGCTCCCAGTTGACAGATTGGGCTGTTTGGCCACGATAATTCCTGTAGCTGCAGCACAGTGAATTTTGAAAACCTGATATCTGGGAGAGGACCCCAGACTTTAATTATATCTTATTTCACAGCTGCAGTCAATTCCTGCTCGGGCTTAATAAACGGGCTGCATGAGCCATGAACGTATTTTGTTAATTTTCCTTGGGAAAATTGAGTTTTTACTACCATTTGAGGAGAAATGCTTATCATAACAATTACGACAAATTGGTGAGAAATTGAAAACATCTGCAACAGGAAAAACACCAACTTTGGGACAGAAGGACATCAGTCAGTCTGGGCAAGTCCTGCAATGTGCTTTTCAACAGAGGTTGAAAAATCAACCCTGGGTTGATTTTTCTCCCCCACGCTAAATGTTGGGGAATGGTGACTCAGAACTGGATCAGTTGAGATGAGTTTGGCTCCAGCATATGCAAATCAGAGTTGCTGTTGCTGTTTAGGTGGATTGAAGTCATGTAACTGGGCAATTATTTAAACTAGGAAAGGGAAAAAAAAACCCTAAAAGGGGGTAAAGATGCTTCTGTATTAGATATGCTGGACCAAGACAAAAGTGGGAGTTTAATTCCTGCCCATTTGACTTTGGAGAGTGCGTTGGCAAAAAAAAAACAAGATCAAATGCACTCCAAGTGGGGCACTGACTCCTCTTCCTGTAAAAGAGATGAGCTTTTCCTTTCTCTTGCCTGGAAGACTCAGAGCTCCTCACGTGTGCACACCACACCAGCACCACGAGCCCTGCCTGGGAATTAGCCTGAGTATTTTTCTAACAAAAGGAATAAGAAGAATTGCTTGGCCCCTCTTGAAGCCCTCGCTCTAGACCAGCTCAGTTGTTATATAAACTGTATTTCCATCAGTTTTCCATGAGAATTGTGGTATTACAGTATCCACTCAGTTCTACATCAACACACTAAATGCCTTTTAAAAACCACAAACAAATGTTCCAAGCCATTGCTCAGAGCAGAAGGGATTTCTCACAACTCTTGTTCCACCATTGCTGAGCCTGCTCACTGCCTGTATTCCCAAGAGCTGGAGGAAGGTCCCGTTGGCACCACGTTGGGGTTGTAGGTATTTTGGGGCTCACCACAGCATCCCCCAATCCCTGCCTGGTCCCCCAGCCAAGCCACAGCAGCCACATCCCCTCCCTGGTGTCCTGCAAGCTGCTCCTCTCCCCCAGCTATTGTCTCATTAGTGGATCCTTATTTCCATCAATTCCCTGTGAATGGGATTCAAACAAACTTCAGGGGGGAAGGCTTGGAGTGATCAAAACAAATCAGCCACAACATGAAAGAAGAAAGGTTGAAGCAGAGGTGTGCTGATACAGGAGGGATTTTCATACTTTCTTTTCCCCCCCTTCCTCTCCATTATTTTTTAGGAGATGATGAAGTTCAGTCAGAAGTAACATTGTGATGTTGATGGCGAGGAGATCTGAGGTGTTCAGCTGCCAGGAGACACTCTGCATTTAGCATCTCTAATAACTCACAGGCACCACGACGTGAAGCTGCTTTGCACACAACAGCCCCCCCAAAAAAAAACACCAAATGCTTGTCAAACAACAGCAAGACACATCTGCCAGTGTCAAGCCCAGGCAGCCCAGTGGGTACAGGCAGCAGACTGAGGGTGAACCCCACCCAGAGCCAAGATACACAGGGAGAAGCTGAAAGGGGAACCTGCATCTGTTAAACACCACCAGGATTTCCTGGGGACAGAGGCAGAAACCAAGCAAGCTGCAGGGGAGATGTTGACTCAGAGCCTCTACAGGAGCATTAAGCAGCAGCCAAACCCCTGGTGCTGCTGGTCCAACCCCTCACGTGGAGGGTTTGTTCAGCTCAGCTCCTTGCACTGATCCTGCTGCTACCATGGGCTGAAGCCCGTGCAGCTCTTGACGTGGGAAATTACACTCCCACAGCCACAGGAGACACGGTGCCAAGTTTTTAGAGTGTGTATGTGAGCAAATAATCACACATGAATATCATGCAGCAATATCCCCAACAAGCAGAGCTGGGAGCAGGCTCAGCTGAGCAGCAACTGCCTCCAGAACATTTCCTGCATAGGAAGGAGAACAGTGTCTTGGAGTTACAGGTAAGGAATTGACCTTTTTGGATGCGAATTGAATGCTGAAAAGACATCCAGAGAGTCCGTATAATTTTTTTTTAATGGCAGTTAAACCTTTTGCCAGCATTTTAAATTCCAGGAAGAGACTCTCAGCACACTTCTACCAAGAAAAATGACCATTATCACCACTGCTGCGTTAATTGTTTCCTTGAACAAGCCAAGATACACCCACAGAAGTGCTTCAACAACAAGCTCTGCTGGGATAGAAAAGCAGCTTAAAAGAACAAACTCCTCACAGGCTCTGCTGGGATGAACATCCTCCTGTGTATCCTCAGCACAGCCCACGTGTGATGCTCAAATCCTTCCCTCCCCACAACTCAGAGGTCCAAGTGGACCCATAAAGCTCCAGGAGTGACCTTTATGGACCCATCTGCTTCAGAGGCAATCCTGTTCATTGCTAAAATTGTCCTCAGTGCTCTGAGATGAGTGATGCTTGGTCACCTCATGGTGCAGGAGCTGAACGGGGAGGACATCTGACACATCCTCTCCCACCTCTAATTTAGCATAATTGGCCATGCCCTTCATTGCTCCACTATGGAAATGAAAACTCATTAACAGGGCAGTAAAAAGGAAAGGGGAGGGAGAAAATAAAAGGAAGGAAAATGAAGAGACTCTTAGCAGGGGCTGGCTCAGTGATTTTGGGGGAGTTTGGCTGCTCTGATCAGCACTGGGCTGGTTTCACCACGGGAGGGAGGGCTGGAGGAGGTGGTTACAGGCACCATGACAGCAATAAGGATGATGATACATGTCAGTGCTCAGAGAGCTCCACCTGCACATGGCTCCTTCAGCACCATGCTCCCTCTGCCAGGCGTGGGAGATGGGGAAGCACCCTGGGGAAGCAGGGGAGGAAACCTCCACCTAAAGGCCTTAACTCTGTCCCTGCTGAAACCAGGGGGTGATATTCATCTGCCATGAAGCATCAACATCTCCACAGAGCTGAGCAAGCAGCTGCTGGGGTTATTTACCACACAGCCAGCACCCAGCTCATCCCAGGGGAGATGCTGGATCCCGGGGAGGTGAACAGGAGGATGCCCAGGGCCAGGCAGCCCCAGCAGAAGGGACCAAGGCAGGTTGTGCTGGGGTTTTCCCCCAGGTTTGGGGCAGGAGTCCTGGCAAAGCTCAGCAGAGCAAAGGAGGCTGAGATTGCAGGCACAGGCATTGGCAGAGGGATGCAGGAGGGCAGAGGGATGTTGCTCAGCACCATTCTTTGAGTATGAAGCTGCTGATCTTACCCTTTAAGCTCCCTCCTCTCCCCAGGACGTGCAATACTCTCAGTCTCTGATCAGGACTAAGAATAAAACAAGCTGAATGTCAAACCACTCTGGACAGAAAAAAAAACACACATTACAAACAGCAATAACACTTTGCAGCCTCACTTCCTTGGCACTGGTTCATCGTTGGTGGCTTTTGAAGAAGACTCAGTCATTTCATCTCTCCATCCAATCTGGCACTAAAAATAAGCTGCTATTTTCCTACAGGTTCTCAGGTACAAAGCAGCAAGAGTGCTTTGTAATTTATTTGAAAGAAAGGAGTTATTTTCTTTTTAATCCCCTAAACAGCATTTTCCCCTTCTGCAATGTGCCAAATCTCTGGGATTTTTATTTTTTTCTCCCTTTATTTTAGAAAAGAAATTAATGCACAGAACAAAACACTGCCACAGAACAAAGCAGAGAGGGTTTGTTTGTCCCCAGCAAGGGAACGGAGATGACAGACAGACAGCCTTCCACTGCAGGTACAGGCCAGATTCACATTTCTTTGTCTTCTGCCTTTGATGCCTCAAATTAAAAATGTGGTGGAAGACGGTAATTAAAAAAAAAACCACTCCTAAGAACCACTTGGCTTTTTGCATTCATCCAAAATCTCAGCCTCAAGATTTAACTCCTTGAAGGGCTCCTCCCCAGCAATAGGTGTTGCCTGCAAGCACTTGTAACTGAAGGGGAAAGTGAGATTTGTGCCTGAGATTTGCCTGCAGGACAAGGACTGTGCTGGAGCTGGGGAACAGAGAGAAGAGGGACCCTGCCCTTCAGGGAACCCCAAATCCTTGCAAATTTACATCAAGGTTGTAGCAGAAGGCTGAAGATCAAGGGGTTTTTTGCCCCCTTCTCCACCCTGAGCATCCCCCAGCCCTCATACTTCTCACTTCCTCAGGTCATTCTTGTTCTCATTTCCACCCAGGGTATAAACCCAGCCCTTCCCTGGGCCAGGGAACGTGCCTCATGTACAGAGCCTGGGAGGCTGAGGACTCTCTGGGCTCTATTTATGGCTCTGCAAACGATTCACTGAGCGACCTCGAGGAGAGTCCTTCCCCCCAGTATGAGTCAAAGCCTGTACACGCTCCCAAAAGTGCCTCTGCCATCATCCTGAGTGCACTTATCCTGCACTGGTGTAAATATGAGGAGAGCTTGGATCTCCTCTTCAATGCCACCCCCTCTACCCTGCTATAAAACGTGACTCATACTGGCAATTCTCCCAGTGGAGGGTTGCAAGGCTAAATTAATGTGTGCAGAGCACTCTGAGATGCTGAAAATTGTTTTATGAATGCAGGGTATTAATAATATTAGTGTAGTTACCAGAGAAGAGGAAGGTGATTTAGTGCTATTTGTATCTGAGAACTGCCATGCACAAAAATGATGCCATTATCATAATGAAGAGGGGGAAAAAAACCCACACACGTTATCCAGGATTTATTTGTAGCAAAAGGTGGCAAAGTGTCCTCACAAACTACCCCTCCCTGTCCCCACAGTGGACACGAGGGCAGTGCCTGGAGACCCCCATGAGAAACCAGAGCCCCCCTGGGCCAAATGCTGCAGCACTCCCAAGCGAGAAGCTGCTACAGGGAGCTGCTAAAGGCAGTTGCAGGGAAGGGTGACCACGCTGCACCACCTTCCAGCAGCACCCTGCTCTCCAGATCCTTCCCAAGACTGCTGAGCTGAGATGAACACAGCCCAGGAGCATCACCTCTGCTCCTGAGCACTGGCACTGAAACCAAGAGGTTTCAGAAACCACCTGGTGAACGGGTATGGGTACAGAAAACCAGCTATTTGGGTGAATTCCCAGCAAGAATTTCTCCAAGGAATCCAACCACACATAGCCCATGGGGCTGGTGGGTGCCTGCACCCTGGGGTGCACGGCTGCAGGAGGGATTGGGGTGCAGGGGGTGCAGGACCAGCTCCAGCTCAGCTGCCTCCAGTGAAATCACACCACCAAGGACCTCCAAACAGCACAGCTCTCTGCAGCTCCTCCAGCCTGAAGGAACAGCTAGTAAAGGTTAATCCTAAAATGAAAAATCAACCCACACTGCAGAAGGGGGAAACAGTTTTCTGACCACAAAAAAAAAACCCTAGCAGCTTGCTGAAAGTTGGAGCCAAGCACCAGGAGGAATCAGCTGGGGAAGTTTGCCCATCAATAACTGATAGCCAAAGAAAATTAAGCCACAAGATCTGTCTCCTGTTAGCCAGACACGTCAGCCCATGGCCTGGGGACTGTACACCAGCAAGAGGAAATGGGAGCACAAATCATATCAGAGGGGAGCAGCGAGCCCTTATTTATCAAAGCAGAGTGAACAAATACATTTGCATCCATGAATAGCTTCATGATCAATTACTGATAAGAACAAACTGCTCCATCCTTCTTGATCACTGCAAGCTCTGTGCTAATTTGGTCTACGGCATATTTCAGCTAACGAAGCCAACCCAATCTGAACCCATCCACCCAGGGAAATAATAATGCCTCAACTTACAGTGGAAAAGAAATAAGCCTCTTCTCCTCAATATGCTAAAATTGATCATCTGTCAGATTCAGGGGGGTCCACTGGAGTTAAGGGGATATGGCAACATCTCCTGATACCTCCTGGTAGCAGAGAAACAGCCTCTTTCTTAATTATCTCCCGTGGGAAGAGGGAAGAAAACGGTGTTGTGGTAAACACTTACAAAGTACACACATTAATTTATGCTGGCTGCTGCCTTTGAGTTTTGGAACAAGTTGGACTCCTCTTTTTTTGGTAATTACTTGATGAAATGTCCCATCAATGCTGTCAAGGCAAATAACGCCAGGAAAGGAGGGATGCCCACGTGGCACCCAAGTGGCAGGGCTGCTCATCAGAGCCCACGGACAGATGCAGAGGTGCAGGGCTGAGTGATGGGAAAGAGGGGACCCCCCCTCCACCCCTCCCAGCCCCCCGTGCCAGGCTGGTGCCAAAGCAGGGCTGGGGTGACCCCATCCCTGTCACCACCACGTCTGGTGCTGATCAGGCGCTTGGCAGAGCTTCCCCCAGACCCTCCCCAGCTCCCCACGGACCCGTCTGCAGCCTGACAGAACTGGGTGTGCTGCCAGACAGACAGACACTGGCACGGTGCTCTGCAGCCCCCTCCCCAGCTCAGGGGGGAGCTGGGGTGTGGGACACCCCAAAGATGTGACTGCAGCTGCAGTTGGCCACATTGCAGCTCATAGCTGAGCTCCACGTGGTGGGATGTGGCCCAAGCCCAGCTACAAACCTCACTGCCCAGTAAGACTCAGTGACAAAAAAAAGATGCAAAGAGAACTAGAATATCTTAATAAAACCTAACGATTTTTTTGGGTACATTTCAGTGCCGTGCTGCTTTTAAGCACCTCCAACTGAAAGCAGATAATTCATTAACTTGCTGTCCGTATGGTTGGATTATTCCTTATTATTTTGGCTGCATTGCTGCAGCTAATTTTTGGCAGGGAGAACATACAGGTTTATAGGTTTTTGAAAGAAAAAAAAAAAAAAAACAAAACACTAGACCCAAGCATTCTCCTTGGAAGCAGCACCAATAATTGATTTGTCATTACTTGAGAGATAATTTACTTAAATGCAATAGCAGGGCCCTGCTGAGTGGAGGACCAGCTAATTCCAGCCTCGGATTAGTGCAGCCTGATAAGATTAGTGTGGACTTGGGGAGCTCTCAGTCCCTGGATGTGCTTGAGCTGGAGAAAGGTGCAAGCCTCAGACTAAACCATGTTGTGTAATAAATGATTTTGTAGTGTATAAAATAAGCCCGGAGCACAGTGGGGCTGGTTCAGCACCTCCTCCTTCTTCCCCCCTGGGTCACTGCTGGAAGGCATCTCCCTTGCAGCTGAGCAGCTGTGTTGTTTCAGGATGCTCCTTCCAGCACTACATCCCAACTGAGAGCAACCCAAACTCCTCAGATCTCACATGGTTTTGCTTCAGTCCCGTTTTGCCAGCTCATGGGGATCGTGCAGCTGGGTGGTGCCTGCATCTCCACAAGCTCAGGAGGACAGCGTTGGGCCACCATTTGTCACAACCCTCTGACAGCAGCCCACGCTGAGAGCCCCGCCTCCATCTGAGGTGAACTTTCAGCCTCTTCCAAACGCCCAGGACAAGCTCTGAATGCAGAGAGGGCTGCTCCAGGCAGGGGGGGAGGCGGCTGGGGTGGCCTGGAGCAGGCAGGGCTCATTAGAAGTAGCAGCAGCATCCTCACTCCTTACCTGTGCATCATGCTGTCACCCAGCCAGGAGCCCCCGGACTCGCACGTGCACCTAACAGAGATGTTGTTTAGCAGCTTGTCAGCAGCTGTAAATTGGCCCAGGAGCAGATCCGTTTGCTTTCTCCACGGGGCTTGAACTGAGAATTAAACAGTGGCAGCAACTGCTGCTGCTGCCTGATGGTGCAAATCAATTCTCTCCCCTCCTGCCTTTTCCCCGGCACCTCCCCAGCCTGGATTCATCATTGTTGGCCATGTAGGGCAACATTAGCCAGACAGTCCTTCAGGGCTAGCAGGAAAAGACAGCGAGAGATCAGGGCAATTAACCTGAAAGGCCCCTGGAGAATGGAGAAAGGAGCTGGGGGTAAAATTCAGGATCTGAGCCCTCCATCTGACCGCACGCTGCTTTAATTGATCTGGGAGTCAATCAAACCAGCAGCAGCTTTTACTCAGCTAATCTGAACTCTGTGCAAAGCAAACAAGGGCCGAACGGGATCCTCCAGCATCTCTGCCCATCACAGATGAAAGGTCTGACACGAGTAACAAATCAATCAGTGCAAAGGGAGGCAGGGCAAGACGAGCACCCCGCGCCGACCGTCGCCCAATTAGACCATACACGTCAAGCCTAGGCTTATAAAGCTGGAGAAACTCAGACAGTTCTACACTTGATCCAAGCAGAGGTGTCCAGCCATGCAGCCAGTGCCCAGCACTAGGGCTTGGGGATTAAACACCTGCAAAAGTGACCCAGCAGCTCTGGAGCTGCTGTCCCTGGGAGGGAAAGGACAGATTCCCCAGGCCATGGGGTGTAGGCATCTCCTGCCAGCCTGTTGCAGCCATACCCTCTCTCCAGCCAGCTCTGACAGCTGTTTCCTGGGCCAAAAAGTAATTACAAGGAATGGTTTGTAAAGGTGGCCCATCAATAACCCACCTGCAAGCAGCGATGCGTGGGAACCAGGCAGTCCATCACAAGGCAGTGACAGATCGCCTGGCCAGGAGACCACAGAGAGAGGAGTCCTCCAGCACATTAATCATCCCCAATCCTGGGATAACCCTGGAGACCTTGCCAAACATTAGCAACACTTGCCACTTGCTTCTTCTCTCCTCCTTGCTTTTTTCTTATCCTTAATATTCACTTTCCCCATCATCTCCACGTACAGCCCCCAACATCTCCCCAGCCCATCTGAGGAGCTGAAGCAGCAGATACAGGTGGGGAGAGCTGGGGGTGCTGCCCACACCCCTGCTACACCCACATCATTCAGACGCCCCGATGCTCACCCCAGCAGCAGCTCAGCACCTTACCCAGAGCAATAACATCACACAGACCCTCACCCCAACAGCAGCACACCCAAACCACACAGGTCCCCTGCTGCCCTCCCTCCCTTCCACCCCCACCCCACACACCCCCTGCTCCACTCCTGGTCCCCAGCAGGCTCTGCCCTGGCACCACCCAGGCTTTTCTGCAGCTGTTGCTGCCTGCTGGTGCACAGCAGCTTGGAGGTGCTGCCCTTCCCCAGCGCCCTCAGCCCCAGAGCTCCTGGTTTCGCTGCATACAGAAGTGTAATTAGCTGAGCGTGCTTGCCTTTTGCACAGCAACATCTGTTTTGCATGGGCAAGGGTAAAGGAGGGAAGTAGTAAACATCGTCTTTAGTTTAGAAGGAAGAAAAACATTAAAAGCCTCAGCACTGCCCTCTCCAAAGCCCTCTGGCTTCCTGATTTCTCTTCAGAAGACAATTCTGTTATTGCAAGCAGCTCCAGGGAGCTGTTTTGTTCTTGTGAGTGGTGCACATGCAGAGAAATTACACTTCTCCTGAAGAGCTCTTACGTGCAGGGACGTGCTCTGGCAATGCCCAGCCTGGGTGATTAACCCTGGGCTCTGCCTCTCCCATTCAGGCTGAGATGGTCTGTGGGGGCGTCTGCTTTCCCCCGGCTTCAGGGAATGGAGAGCACAAGACTGAGACACTTCCCCTCTTGTTTTCTTCTCCTCTCTATGGAAAGGTCAGTCCCAGCCCTGCCGAAACCACGAGAGGCTGCCAGGAGGCTGCCGAACCCAGCTGCTGGTGGGAGATGGGGCTGGAGGAATGAGGCCACGTCCAACTTTCATGAAAGCAGCTAACTGGCCACCCTGCTCTCTCCCTGGGCTTGGGAAAAAAGCAGCTAGGTGATGATGAGCTGCTGCTGTTTCCCAGTTTAAGGGTCTTTCAATGCATGCCCAGGGACCAGCTGGGGTCAGAGGGCAGGAAAGCTTCAGAACATTCTTGTCTGTGAGCAGAGTTTGTGCCTGCACATCTCTGGGTCTGAGGGGATGCTTTCTAGGGACAAGGACAGATGTGTGGGCAAAAAGCAGCTGTCTGCACATGCTGCCTCTACCCAGATGTTTGCCAGTCCCCTCTGGCAAGGGGCCAGCCCAAAACCTAGGATGTAACCATGCCTCACTGCCTGGTGCACCCCACCTCAGCACTGCACCCCCCAACCCTGCAGGGACCCTCCTCAGCTTACCCAGGACTCAGCCTCGAGTCCCAGAGCCTCTGATCAGGGAGGATCGTTGTAACTGTGGCTTATTTGCAAGATGAAAGGTTGTGTGAAACACCAGGGCCAGGGCTGTACCCTCTGTACAACCACCACTCCTGTAACCACCACACAGAGCTTCCGACCTCACGGGGAAACATCAGGTTTAGAGCTTGTGCTGGGGCTAATTCCTTCCCGGAGGAAACATGTGCCTGGCTGCAAACAAACACCCCAGCAGCAGCAGATATAAGCCTCTATTCTGCAGTGTGATTCCTATCAGCTTTAATATTATCCCTCAGGCTTACCACGTCCCCTCCACGTGTGCCTCCTCAGCATCAGAGAGGGTGGCTGCAGACTGCTGTGCAGCTCTGCCTCTGCTTTTCAGCAGGGACAGCAGCAGCAAGGAGGTTTTTGGGGAGGCTGCAAGCTCAAATGGCTGGATCAGGTATTGAGTGACAGTTTATGTCCCAGCATAAAGCCTGGGACTTTGGAGCAGTGTGAGGTTCACAGCATCTCGGCTGGTCCATGGTCTCTTGCTCGGGGCTGTGCTCCCAACAGGGGCCCAGGGGATGTCTTGTTTTGCCATTGCTGGTTGACAAAGATTAGACAGTGTTTAAAGGGGATAACTTGGCAGAGCAAGTCTTTGAAGCCTGGATTAGTACCAGTGGGTTATCTCCACTCATTTCTTAGGGCTGGGATGAGAAGAACAATTAGATCATTAGCGATCCTCTCTAATTGTGCCGTGATGAAAGGAGCAATCAATGCCTGACGCCTCCTCTGCTCCAGCCGCAGGGGACCGGCTGCTCTCTCCTCAGATCTCTCCCTCCCTGGAGCACAGACCAGCTTTGTTGTGTTTACTCTGCCCCCAAATTTTGGCATGCAGAGGCACAGGCTGGTGCCTGCTTCCTTCAGCCTGGAAGAGGTAAAGCAACTCTTCATCTCCATCCCGGGAGGAATTTCCAAGGTAAAGAATTTGAGGAAGAAACTGTTTCTTTTGTTGTTGCTACAACATTTGGTACCAATCTACTCTCTTTCAGGTGCTCCAGGGATTGATTTTGCATCATCTGTCTCTCACTCAGGTTTCTGGTCCGATAATATCACAGCACAGACTACAGAAAGGTTACAGCAGCACCGGCGTGTGCTCGATAGGAAAGCCCATTAGGGAGCAGGAGACGTGACAGCTGCTGCCAGCCTCGGGAGCAGCTCTAAAAGCAGAGTCACAGCACGATAAAAGTTAGAACAAGACTCAGAGCAAGGCAATATTTCCGTGTGCCACTCAGCTGGCTGCTTGGCTGAACCACGGGGCCCGTTTGTGCCCAGCCAGGAGTGATGGGCACGGGCTGGAAATGCAGCCAGGAGCCTCAAGCAGACACCCTGCTCCTCTGGCTCTTTGCTCTCCTCCCTGCTTTGGGCAGCAGGGGATGAAGGAGGAGAATTGAAGAGGTCTAAGCAAGGGTAAGTTTGCTGGGCAGCTAAAGATGACATCTAAATGGAGAAGGGGTGGGTGTAAATCTGCTGTTACTGCAGCTCGGTTCTGAGGACTGCCTGGGTGATGCTCCTCAGTGAGGCTGCAGCTGTGGGACCTGGCTGCAGCTTTTAACAGATACATCCCCCAAAGAAATCAGACTTCTGAACCATACAACAACCCCCCACCCAAACCTGTACTCTGAGCACGTCCAAACCCTGAGCCGAGATTCACCAGACAAACACAGCCCCCGTTTGTAAAGCTGTGCCAAATCCCACCCCCCTCGAGCAGGGCACTCCTGGATTGCAGGAAAGACAGGAGGCAGAGTCCTAAAGTCTGGCTGGAGAAGGGATTTTCATGGCTTAAGCCCATCCTGGTGCAGGCAGCTCCGGGTGAGTTGGCAGATTTCCACCTCGGCAGCTTCCAGCGGATTTTCAGCAAGCAGCAGCCCTGGTCCTTTTGCATGACTGACTCCTGCCATCTAGTGCTGCACAAACCCGGCCATGCAGCCCACAGCGAGGCCAAAGGCCAAGTGTGAAAACTCACCAGGGACCCAGGGGAACAGCTCTTTCCAAGGGGTCACGACACAGGCCATGGCTTTGGGGCAAAGATCTAGAGAAGAGCCCCGAGAAGGTCAGAGGGGAGAGCAGAGGTCAGAGGGAGAGTCTTGGTGATGCTGCAAGTGGGGATGGAGAACAAGGGCCCTTCTCTGGTGGCTGCTCCTCAATGCCCAGCACAGCTCAAGGGCAGGGGCTACATCAACCCAAAATAACCAGCTGGGGTGACCTCCTGGTGAAGGTGTTTGGTGCAGAGCCTGCACACTGCCAAGCAAAGCCAGAGCCTGGCAGGCTGCCCTCTGAAATAAGAGCCCTTACACAGGGCTGGGGCCAGAGGGGCTGCAAGTGCTGCCCCCCAGCATCACTCCTTAGTGCTTTGACAAGCCCGTGCTGGCCTGGGCACAGCTCTGGCATTGCAGGTGGGGTCACACGTGTGTTGCACAGAACCAGCTCCCACCTCAGAGCCAGGCAGCTCTGCTCACCTCCCCCATTCAGCCCAGACTCCCCCAAAATCCCTGTCTGCAGAACCAGGCAACTCTATCAGTCATTCAGCTGCAAACACAGCACTGGGACCAAGAGCTTTGTGCTGGGAGGATGAGCTTGCAGGGCTGGGGGCATCTCACAACCCCTGCTCCCCATTAACTCCCAGATGTGATGCTCCAGCCCTCGGGGCTGCTCACCTTCGTCCCAGCATCACTCCTCATCACCAACACCCTGGTAGAACCCCCTCTCCAAGTGCTTTTGCTATGATAAGTGGAACTATTAGGCAAATTTGTTATTGACTGTTTGATACTAGACTATATTTTTTGCACTTTCATGGCAACAAGACTAATAAAAATGCACTTTATCTTCCTGGATTTACAGGTTCGTAAAGCTGCTTTCGTGTACCTCAGGGAATTGGGGGATTAGAGCTGTATTAAATATCTCCAGTGAAAATGCCACTCAGGTGAAAAGGGGGAAGGAAAGAGAGGGAATTCAAGGGCAAGAAATGAGCAGAAGCAAACTTGGCAAAAAAATAAGGGTTTAATATATTACCTAAAGAATAAAAACCTCATAAAACGTTATCGGCAGGCAGAAGGAATTTGCAACACCACTGCTTGTGAATTCTGCCTGGGAACTTCCTCCATAGGTGAGAGTCATTAAGTAAAAGCAAGATATCAACGCACAGCCTACCTGGATGGAGAGGGAAGGGAGGAAAAGATACAGGGGAAACAGTGTCATTAACACAAATCAGTCCTCCTGCCAGAAAGAAATTAATGCCTATCAAAAGCAGGAGCATTTCCAGCCATGGCAGGAGGTAGTTCCCAGACAGGAGGGCACTTTGGGGATGCAGGTTGATCCTGGCAGGGCTGGGAGAAGGGTGGCAGGAGGAGAGGGAAGGGCTGGCCTTGCACACCAATGACAAATGGCTTCAGGTATCACCGGGTATTACCCACAGCTCCAGTTTATCTGAAGTCTGCAGCTTTATCTCTGAAGTTCTGTCTTGTACCTGAGATAATCTTGCTATTGGAAATTATCATCTCCTTCTAAATGTTTAAGACTTCCAGCCAATGATGTCAAAATGAAACAAAGCCTTTGTGGAGGTTAATTTGGTTCCGAAGTCGTCTTTTCAATAAGTAATCCTTTCAGTGAGAAGTCATCAATACTGAGTTAATCTGCACAAAACCTTTGATCTCAGCCAAACTTTCCCCCTCTGGTTAAAGCCCTTCAAGCCTTGTCACTGCAGCTGGTGATCTACTCAATCCAGGAGTTAGGAGGAGAGCAGAAGCCACAGCACTCCCTACAACATGCTTTAGGACGTTACCACCAGATGTAGGAGATCAAGTTCTACTTTTCAATGAGTCTTAGCAAAAAGGGTAAATGAGTGGGTTTTATTCCACCCATTCTCAGCCCTCATTTCCAGGCCTGAATCCCTCTGGTGACAGACCCACTCCCCCCCTGGAGCACAGACTAGTCCCCCTGCATTTCAACACTGAGTTTTCCCTTTCCTTTGGCAAAGAGCCTTTGGAAAAATTTGCCCACAATAAAAACCACACTTGATTTACAAACCCCCTGCTCAAGACATGTGAAGAGCAGGGTATATATCGCTGTAATTAATCCTCTGAGGGCACTAATGGCATCAGCAGCGCTGCTGGCGTAAGGCAGGAGCTACTAAACAGCTTGTGTTATCCAAGGAACAAAGATGTTTCACACCCAAGTGTGTGTTTCATTCCCCAGTGATGAGTGCTGCTAAACAGCCCATGAATCTGCCTCCACCTCCCCACACACACGTGGATGGGCACGTTGGGAATGGTCCCCAAAGCAGCCCCCATCCCACAGCCCTTCTCCCGAGCCAGGCTTGGCACTTTGCTTCAGCTCCCCATCCAGGGAAGGGTTTGCTTTGCTGCAGGGTCCTTGGGAGAGGATCCACCTCCACGGGTCAGTCCCAGTTGCAGGTTGTTTGTCCCCAAAAGACCAATAATTCTGCCTAAAAGCACTGCTCCATCACCAGCCAGACGTCCCCAGTGGCTGTGGCAGTTTGGTTCTGTACAGCAACACTCTTCCCCCAGATTCACACCTAGCCAGAAACAAGCACATTTTATTTAAAGCATCCCTGAGGCTGCAAATGCCTCTACATCAGTGCTGGGATATTTTCCCAACCTGCCAGTACATCAGCAGTGATTCAAGCCAAGCTTCAGCCTGGGTTTCTCCGACGCTGCTCTCCTTTGAACATCTGCAGGCACAGCTGGGTGCTTGCAGAGATTTCCAGCAGAGTGGAGCTGAGGCTCAGCATGCCCTTTCCAAACCCCAGCCAGATGCCTTCCTTCAGCTCCACCTGAGAGACTCAGCATGCCAGCAGCTGTCCCCGGGAGCTGCAGGACACGGCAGCAGCACCAGCCCCACCGTGGGCTGTGATCTCCCCAGGAGCCACCACTCCCGAGTCTGGAGAAAGCTCCCTCCTCCTGCCTCTTTTTGAGACAGATCAAGAAAAAAAAAAAGACCATATTATGCTTAAAAGCCATGATATAATAATAACAAGCTCTGTGATGATGAAAAGAGAACACAGTGATATGAAATACCAGGTGAAAACCATCCTGTCTCAGCTCAGTTTATATTCCCTGTGTTTATGACAGCACTATCATACCAGCCACAACAAGATGAACAATAGACTAGATCAGTAAATATTACCATCCTCTTGCAGAAAAAGAGAGCACGAGTCCCAGAGGCATTTAAACAGTTTGCCAAGCCCCCAAAAAAGTGACAAAACTTAACACAGGCTCTGCGAGAGGAGGTTCCCAGAGCCCCACACTCCACCCAGCTCCCCATGACACAAATGGTCACAGCTCTGCAGTTTAAGCACAAGAAATACAGGCTCAAGAAGCAGGTTGCAACAGCCATTGACATTGCTGCTGTCAGGCAGTAGTATTATGGGTTTTTTCATTCATCTGCTCCCTAACCATGAAGTCCTTGCCTGGCCCACCTGTAAGAACCAGTTGGTGCAAGGCAAGGAGTCTTCCTCCAGTGCTGCCAGGAGCTGGCTCTTTAAATACCTTTATTAAAGCTGATCCTAAGCTCTCTAGGTGAGAAGTTGTCTTCTTGCACCAGGTACAATCTTGCCCCACTGGATTATTGTGGAGGCAAATTCAAAATGGTGCAAGGAGCTCCGAGCTGGATCCCACCTCTCCCTGAGGTGGGGAGGAGCTGAGCATGTTTTGGAGACCCCAGGGAGGGGAAAGGGCTGTGGCAGTTACACCAGAACAACTGTGTGAAATTAGGAGAGAGTTTGTTAGCTGCTGGAAATGGGGACCTGTTTTAATGGTGTGGTGTTGTACACCAAGAGCCCCACTCAGATGTGTCAGAGTTACACACACTTACACACAGACAAAAAGCGTAAGGGATGAAAAACCCCTAAGATTTTGATTTTCACATTTCAGGCCATAAAAACCATCTGGGATAGTTCCACGTGCTGCTGAAAGATGCAGATAAATGTCAAATGCAGTGAGAACAATTGGACTATGCCAATGATTTGCACCAAGGATGGAGAACCAGCCCCACTGCTGCCCACACCAACTTCCAACACAGTTTTCTGGAGTCTCTTTCTTTCCACAATTACATTTTCTTTCTAACAATCATACTTGCAAACAATCTACTGGATACTTTCAATCATCCAGAGGACTCAGGGAAGAGTTACACTAAGTGGAGGAATGCAATAAAAGAATTTCTTGTTAAAACACTACATTACCTTTCTGATATGTACAATACCACTGAGAAATTTCTGAATTGAGCAATAGACATTCCAGGATTACAGAAACATCTAATTTTGCTCTCCAGATTATCAGGGTATCACCAGACAGAAACCCTTCGTGTAGCTACTATTTGATAGCCCAATTACCTCAGCAATACCTTTTCTCTGGATGCACACATTTAACTGTTTCCAAAGCCTTGAAATGATATGCAGTTAAAGTGACATTAAAGGCAATTCTCCCAGGGATTTTGGTGGTGACGTGCATTTTAACTACAACTCTCAACTGTTTTCTCATCAGATGGAATTTCCCTGCGTTGCCAGGTAGGAGGGTTTTACTGATCTTTATTTTAATGAGCATCACACTTATTGAAAGAGTGGGTTGAGTCCTTTGCTGTTGTAAAACTCCCATCAGCTCATTCCCATCCATCCCCCTCTGCTTCAGTGGCACAGCTTCCCACCAGAGCCTCAGCTGCCTCCACTGCAGCCAGTGCTCTGATGTTTAGACCTCTTTTGGGAGATGCTTTTCCTCCTGTTTTCCTCCTTTTTCCCCTCCTTTCCTAACCAGGCTAGTGAACACTTCCACTATTGACTTTTAATCATGGGTCTTGAAAGCTTTATGGGAGTGTTAAACCTCTGTCGGTGCCAATAAAACCCTGGAGCTGGAAACAGGCCACTGGGGGGGTGACCACAGAGAGGAGGGAGAGCTGGGGAGACCCAAAGGACAACGCTCTGCAGGGAAGATAGAGACAATAGAAGCTGGGGTTTGGTTTTCTGTAAGCTGGCAGAGAACTCATCAGCAATTTTCAAGCGAGACGGGAGGACTCGTGCCTCTGGGAGTTTTCTGTCGACTTCACAGGCAGCAGGAGAGGCTCTGCTGGTTTCTCCTGGATTAAAAGTGCTGCTGTTGCCTCCTGGAGTTGCTTGAACAGCTCTGTTTAGAAACAGTCTCCTTCAATGTCACCCAACTTCTAACTTCCCCCTTCCTCTGCTTCAAACAAGAGACAGAGGGCAGGTTGCTGATTTCCCTTGAGCTGGATGATTTCTCCCTCTTGGAGGATTGCTGCCCGCTGGTAACTCCCACAGCCTGCTGGAGCCATTCCTTTTTCCCACAGAAACTCTTCTGCCTGGTTTCAATTACCCTTCCCAAACCCTGCCAGCCACTGAGGCTCATTTCCTTCCATATTTTTGGGGAGGATGAGGCTCTCAAACCACAACAGCAACCTTCACCCCAAGATCTCACTGTCACAAACACGAGAGGATGGCCACCCCTGTGCCATCCCAGGGACCTCAAACCCAAAGCATCCTCCAGGCACTGAGCAGAGCTCCTCTTTGTGTGGCTGTAGCAGCAGCTACCACCAGACAGCACCAGAGCTTCACCACGACGTGCCACTCTCCAGCTCAGCACTCACCTAAACTATGCCCAGGACTGGGAAGGGTAGGAGGACCTGAGCTGCAACGTTTCCATATTAATATGAAAAAACATCCTACTGATAACTTTTTTTTTTCTCATTATTTCCATGTTATTGTAATTTCATGCAAACTTCTCCTTTCCAACACCACTCCTGACTGCTGCTACACTTGTTCTGAGCTGGATCTGGCCCCCAGCAATGCTAATAACAGCTTCCTGATCATGTTTATTCATTCTGTGTTTCACTCACAGTACTTCATGTGACTTATGTATCCCCCGAAGCTCATATTTCTATTTGAATTGCAGGGCAAGTAGTGGGTTTTAACATTCTGACTGCACACACATTCTCCTTTCCCTCAAAATGAAAGATCATTTGAACTTTGAATTGCATTAGCATGACATTTTTCTACTAAATTACCCTGGCTGCACTCAGTCTGAAAAGAAACAAACCCCTTTTAACTTTGTGTGGGTTATGCAGATGTCTAAACACCAGAAGCAATACACAGAGGGGAGAAGAGGAGGGGAGAGGTCTGCAGCACTGCTTGGCATCCTCACTCTAGGAGAGGCAAAGCCCATCTCTGAGTCCTCCAGGTCTGAGCCAGGGTCTATCTGATCCTTTTCCAGGACAATCTTGGAGCACCAAGGTCTGACCATCCCTCAGTGACTCAGCACAGGCAGCTCTGTGCAGCTTGGACAGCTTCACATCTACCTCTGCAAGGAGAGCCTCAACTTCTGCAGCCCACCCCCCACCTCTGCCTTGCACACCCCACACATCTCCTCCTGGCTGCTGCAGGAGGATGGACAGAAGCAGCACCAACATCTTGAGACTTTATTTTCCACACCCACCCCACAGGCTGCATCTTTTTGGTGGTTAAAAAAAAGCCCCTGCTCTCTGCTTTGGGAGGCTTGTGCAGGACACCAGATGCTGCTCAGACTCCAGGTTTTTAGGGGTTGGAGTTTTCTTTGGTGTTGTTTCATTGAGCTGTTGGTTGGTTTGTTTGGTTTGTTGTTTTGGTTTTTTTTTTAAGACAATCATGTGGTATCAACAAGTGACATGCTTTAGGTCTGGAGAAACCTTTCAACCTCCTCTGGCATCCCAGCTTCCCCCTCAACTCTCAGCCTGGTTTCTCCCACCCATTCACTCAACCTCACCAGTGATTCGATCTAAGCGACTCATGCACTTGACCACCTCATTTTATACTCAAGACTTTCCCCCACCCAAACCAGTTCCTCTCAGGGTGCATCTCCTGGCTCCCTAGACCTCTGCCTCCAGCGTTTACAGGCGATGCATTTCCATCTGAAGAGGAATTTAAAAACTATTAGTCAGGGAGCACAGCAGACAGTAACTATAGCAATGCATCAATCACAGCACGGTAATTACACACCACCGGGCTGCTGTAAGAGCTGGGCTACCTGGCAGAGAATGGCAGCAATCAGCCTATTGGCAGCAGACAATACAGCAGCATTTGTAATCCTTACGGCTGCATGTTCTTCATTTCACAGGGCCTGGATGCTAATCAATGAGTTGCCATGGTTACCTGACATCCCCGGCCATCCATACACCAGGAGAGGTAAGGAAATTCGAGGGGCTTTTAGTCACCACTGCTGGGAAGGAGTTGGGGGACCTGGCTGGTGTCTCCTCAGGTTGGAAGCTCTGAAGTTGAGCAGATGGTTTGAACTCTGCTTCTGGCTTCTCCTCGGTGGCCAAAGTGATGCAGCCAGAAGAAAAACTTCCTGCTCTGAACATCCCACCAGCTCCCAGCCCTGCACAGGGAGGAGGTGCCCTAGGAGGGGACAAGGGGTGGCAGAGCTGCAGGGCATCCCCACAGAAAGACGTGGGGCATCTCCCATGGGGAGCAAGACAGTCTCTAGCCCCAGAGCCAACAGTGCAGACATGGCAAACAGACTAAGGCTGGAAAGTGGTCAGTCAGATGACATTGCCATGGCCACACAAGGAACCCTCAGCAGGACACAGCACAGACTGTCAGGTGACAACAGGCACAGGCTGCCCACGGCCACTGCCAAGGTCAGAAAGCAAACCCTGCCTCAGGGGCAGAGATGTTTCACCCCACCAAGCTTGCCTCCCAAGGAACAGCAAGGGGCTCTTGCTAACAACCTGGTTACTCTAACACACATCAGTATCACAGAAAGGAAAATTTCACAAACAAACATAATTTAAGTCCAGTTAAGAGTCAATTTCCCAGATTGTTCTTATTTATGTAATTAAATTACATGTTGCATGCTGGAATCTCCTGGGAAACCATGAGAGTTTTTCCTCTCCCAGGGGTTTTGGGGAGTCACAGCCCTTTGGACCCAGCATGAGGCATGCCCAGGGCACTGCTGGCCATGCAGTGACAGAACCAGGGGTCACAGGACCTGGGCTGCTCAGGCTCCAGGGAGTGACCTGCTCTGGTGCAGCAGCTCAGTCCTTTCTAATTGAAGGACCATCTAAGGTTTTTCAAGAAAGCCTCTCCACAGTAGCTAGCCTTTTCTGAAACCATCCAAGGATTATCTGCAGCATTGCCTTTGTGTTTGGTTTATAACCACATAAAAGGTAGGCTGAACCTTGAATGCTCATTCTGTTTGTCTCCCTTCCCTCTTTGCTTGAATGCACAGGCACAGTGACAACAGTTTGAAAGATAAACATCCACAGGGATTTCACAGACCAACCACGCCGACTTTCATGGATGAAATGAGACAGAGCAGGACAAAGAAGGCAACCAAGGGCACCCTGACTGCTGGCTACAGGAGGACACAGGTTTTAGGACCAGCAATTCCTGCCCCAGCACTGGGAGGGTACAAAGACCAGTGTCCAGAGCAGATGGCAGAGAGGAGGAGTATTTTTAATTACACTTTGGATTTCAGATTGATGCTCCCCCTTTGTGCCATCACCGTTCAGCTATCGGGGAAGAAGAGATCCAAGGAGCTGCTTGCCACCAACAGGCAGGAGAAAAGCAGAGAGCCAAGCCCAGCACAGGGTGTTGCTGCTTTATAATCATCCAACCCAAACTATTCACATGCAAAATGCATGAGCTCCATCTATTAGCAGTGCCGTTCTCAGGTGGCTCTCAGCAGGCCCCCTGGCACAGAACAGGGTTTGTTGACTTGAAATAACACACACTGTAAACACGTTTTTGTATGCATGAGGAGTAGGACCAAAACCACTCAAGGAGGAGAACAGGGGCAGGAGGAGGAGGAGGCTGGCCAGGCCTCCTCTCAACATCCCAGCCAGCAGATGCTCAACCACCCATCTCTGCTGAAATTCCAGATATCTGCTCCCCTCCAAGAGGTTGTGGACATCAAGACCCTCCCTTTCCCCTGGCTTCAGAAGAACCACTCTGTTCCTGAGTGGTCCCAAGTGGGACCTTTCTTCCCCCCCCTACAGCAGGACATCCCCACGGGAACACGGGTCATCAAAACTTCACAAAAAAACACCAGGCTAATTGGAGAGATGCAGCTGGCACAGTCCCACAGGATCTCAGCACCAGCCCTGCTCCTGCTCACCCACCACCCAGCCCACTCCTTCATTCTTGCCACTTCTGCCCTATTTCCCAGGGCCTGAGGTGTTTTCCCCTTCCACTGTCCCCAGGACTCACCCTGCAGGGCTGCCCTGCCCTATCCCAGCCCCCTTCCCGGGGGGGACACATTTGGAAAGCACCTGGTCCCCTGCACATTTGGAGGGGAAATAACTTTTTCCGTGCCAGCCTGGTCTCGGTTTATTGCTGGTTGTTCTTTCACAGGGAGAATTTTAAGAAGGGAGAGCATTAGGGACACTTGCAAACAGCACCAGCAGCCTCTTGTGGGCAAGGCAAGTCCTACAGCTGCAAGCACCCGAATCCAGCCCCTTGTGGAAGTTGTCTCAATGCTCAAAAAGGGAAACAGTAAAAAGAACTCAAGCTCACAAGTTCTCCCTCCTTCAGGACACAGGAAAGCAAAACACTTCTCCACAAGCAGGATAGCAGCAGTCCATGCTCATGGAATCTTGGCTTAATAAACCCTTTAAGGCCAAGCTCACCACCCCTGATGATGCCTCTGCTCAGTGCAGGGATCCGAGAGAATTAACCAGGAATGACAGGTAAAAGGCATTACTCTAGAAGGGCTTCACCTCAGGCTTGTGACTAAGCGATTAAATCAGCTTCCCTACCTGCTGCACTCCCTAGGCTGAGTGCTGCCTGGGAGTCACACTCTGCAGAGATAAGCCAGACCTTATCTTGTCAGCAATCCTGTTTTCTCCTCCAGTGCCTCCCACTCGGGCATGCCACAGCCGGGATTTTATCTCAGAGTACAAAACAAGGACCACTCAAACCAGCTGCCACTCAGCCTGCTTCAGGCTAACCTGGGGCTTACTCAGAGCACTGTCTGTAACCTGCCTCCACTTACACACAGGAGAGATGTAGGAGATAGCCCACAAGTACATTAAGGGCTAAGTACACAAGAAAGGGGGAAAACACTTTGCCCAGGACCACCCAAACTCCAGAACCACGCCAAAGCCAGCAGCAGAACCCTGTCAGCAAGCACAAAGCTGCCAAATCCCACTCCCTCCCCAGCAAAATCCTGCCTGTGCCCACCCCTACAGCCCCACAGAATCATCTGTTCAGCTTCCTAACACAGCTCTTTGAGTAAGATAGACCCTCCCGAGCAGATTCAAATCTTTCCTGCAGTAAAGCAATAATCAGAGGCTCTGTGGAAAGGGGCAGGATAACTGGAGCTGATGGGACATCATCCCAAAGCTGCTCTCCCAGGGCACACTATGGCCAGCACCAGCTCCTCCACACCAGCACCACACTGGTCCTCTCCACAACCCCCTTGTCAGCCCCTTCTCACACAAAGTATCAGTTTTTTGCTGGGTTTCTAGCAAAAAAAACCCCTCAGCTTGCCCTCTCTCAGGGCCTTGCCCCCCTTAACCAGCTGGATGCACAGAGCTGCAAATGCAAACAGGGCAGAGCACCCTTCTCACTCCAGAAACATCACAGCCCCTCATGCCTTCAGAGGCCACCAGTCCCCTGGGCAGGGGAAACCACAGACCCTTTTTCCCAGAGCATTTCATACCACAGAGTCTCCCCCAGCTCCAAAAGCTGGAGACCCTCAGGCCCCAGGCCAGCTTGCAGACCCCCTCCTGCAGCACGCCTGCTCCACAGCTCCCTTCCCCTTGCCAGGAGCAGGGTTTGCATCCCTCTGCCTGCTTCATCTTCCCCTCTGGGTTGTTCATTCCCAACCAGAGCACAACACCCACACGCTCAGGTGGCTCCATGACCAGGGACCACTCTGTCCTGCCCCAGGAGGGAACAACTGGAAAGCTCCAAACCCCCAAACCCCCCCCAGCAGCTTTAGCCCAGCACAGGAGCTCAGACCGCCCAGGCACACTCACCTCTGCTCCAGCTCCTCAGCTCCTGTTCCCCCACCTGCAGCCAAACCCCCTGGTGCCCCCAGGAGCCTTTTTATGGGCTTCATCCCACCCCCTTGCCCCACCCTTGGGTGCTCCCCTGGTGTCAGGGATTCCCCAATTACTCCCAATTAACCCCTTTCAGTTCTGCTGGGGGGTACCTGCACACTCAGGGCTCTGCTTTGATGAGCATCCTGTCTCCCAAAAAGCACATCTCACACCTTTGAGCTTCTTGCCCTGGATTGAGAGGCCCATTGCTGCTCTGACTGCTGGGGTGGGCTCTGGGGGAAAAGATGGAATCTCCTCACAGGCCCTTTTGCCTCCAGACTGGTGCCTGGGCACGGGTTTTGTTGATGGATGTGCAAATCCTGGAGGTGTGGGTTGGGATTGAGCTGAGCCAGGAGCCTGAAGAGCTGCCCACGGGTCCCTGGGCAGGGGCTGCTCAGGGCTGCTGGTGTGAGGGTGGGGAAAGGATCAGGTCTCCTGCCTCCCCCGACCAGGTTTAGCTTCAGTTCAAACCGGTCTAAACTCCTCTGGAGGAAAAAGCAGAGGAGAATAGCTGCTTGGGGTTTTGCCCTGATTTAGTGACCAGTTTATAGCTGTGTTTATTCAGACACTGCTTCAGTAAATCCCTGGATTACTGCTTGTGTTCCGAAGTGATTGGAGTTGATGTAAGGGATTCGAATTTGCAACAGTGTAAGCAAATCCCTATTTCACACCAGGGCAAAATAAATAAACAAACCCTGCAGAAGAGCCCTCGGACCCCTCTGAAACTGATTTCCCAGGCACTGACCCTGCTCCTCTGCAAAGGAAACGCTGGAGGCTCTGCTGCACCCCCCAAACCATCTCCCTGGGGCCTTTTAACCCAGTTTAAACATCCTGTATTTGAGCTGGGATAAAACCTCTTTGGGAAAGCTCTCCTTGGAGCCCAGCAGTGCACGCTCCCTGTGCCACGGGGCTGCTTTCTGTCTGGTTGTGGGGGAAAATGCACCCCAAAGATTTCATCCTGCACAGAGTTCTGGGGTTAACTGAGGCCCAAAAAGCCCCGTGAGCCCCCCAGGAGCCTTGGCAAGGGCAGGGTGTAGCCACGGGTGCAGGCAAGGGTAAATGCCAGGGGGGTTGCATGCACCAAGCTACCACACCACCAGTTCCCCTTGAGTGATGAGTGCCCAGGTCGGAGGACTCCTGAACCGTGACTGAACTGGAACAGAGACAAGGGCTGAGTCAGGATTTGGAAAAAAAAAATCCCACTTTCCTAAAAATACTTCCTGGCATCCTCTCACAGCCTCCTGCCCTGCACAAACACACCGGGATCCCCTCCAGCTCCTCCTGTAACCCCACAGCTTTCAGTCCTGACCCAAAACTCAGCCCGGGCAGCATCTCAGCATCATTTTTGGGACAGGATCCTCGTGGTATTTGTGGCCAGCATCCCCCTCTCAGTTCCCAGCTCCCTGCCCAGCCGTGTGCCCCCAGGGCAGACCTCCCCAGGCTGCTGGGTGCCCCCAGATCTGCTCATCCTCCCACGCAGGGACCAGCATCTCCAAGGGGATGGGTCCATCAAGCCCCAAGCAGCCTCTTCCACTGCTCTAACTGTAGATTTGTGAGGTGGAGAGCTGCTGTAACCACAGCCCTGGCACGCTAGAAAGGTGCATAAAGAAACATATGTGATCATCATGCGAAGGACTCGCTCCTTTATGGGCTTTGGATTATAGCTGATAATATACAAAGCTAAACTGCAGAGCATTTGGGGTTTATGGGTGCCATAAACACGAGTGGCAGCAGGGATGGGGAAAGAGATCTCGTCCAAGGCCCTTTGCCACAGCACAGGGCAAAGGGGCCCCTGGGAAGCAGCATCTCCCTCCTGCACCCCCAGTTCACCCCCAGCCCCCAGGGGCTGTGAGAGCAGCATGTGCCATGTGCAGAGGGAAGGAGCAGGAGCAGGAGAAAGGGAAACACTTCCCTATCTTTTCTTTTTTTGAGGCTTATCCCCCAGTGCACGGCTCACACACACCCAGCAGGCTGGGGAACCCCCGAGGAGGGTGATGGTGGTGTCAGCCCAGTCACCACCCTCACCCACTTGGCTGCAAATCTCATCTTTTATTGTGGTAATTGCCAACGCTTCCACCACCGTGTAAATTAAATCACTCCGTGCAGAGATAAGGCCCAGGGCCAGCCCCACACCAGGGGAGGAAGGATGTGGGGGGAAAGGAGCCGTGGGGCAGCTTTTTATCAGAAGGATGCAGAGGAGAAAGGGATAGGGAATACAAGGAGAGCAGCTGGGGATTTAGGTGATTTTTTTGAAGCCTGCAGAGCTGGGCCTTGCTGGTGGGGAAAACGAATTTGCCCTGACCAGTGGAAGGGGATAATCAGTTTTTTCCTTGCTTTTGCTCAAGCCCTTTCACCCCATTTCCTCCAAGAGAACCTCAGCCTGGTCTGAACCTCAGGCTGCATTTCTCCTTCCTCCCTGAGCCAGGGCACAGCCACAGACCAGGATGGGTTTGGGGTCCAGGGCACAGGCTGGGGCTGCACTGGCAGAGGAAGGGTGAACATCCATCAGCACCCTGCTGCTTTCTGCTGTTTCTGAGTCACAAAACCATCCAGCTCTCCACTGCCTAGCATGACACAGCATCACCCCAAAAAAACCTCCTGAGCTGGCCCCACCAGATGCTATTTTGCACGGGTTGTGGAGCTCTGCACACCCCTGGACCAGGCTGCGTGTCAGGCCTGGAGGGATTTCATAAATATTTAAGGAAACTGCTTTCAGTATGCTACATGTACCCTGTGTGCTACTTACAGGGAGCCCCAACACTGCACCAGGTAGAGGCAGCAGTGTGGGAACCACACCCACAGATGCCCTCTGCAGCCCCCCAGCTCCTGGCTGGGTTAGTGATCGCTGCTTTGCCCTGGGGAAATTTTGATTTCAGCAGCCCCGTGGAAAGGCAGGAGCATATGTCTGCAGGGGGAGAATCAGCTGGCTGCTGGCATGGGTTGCTCAACCGTTCCCTTGACGGGAGAGTCAGCTCTGGCAGAAGGGATTTCAAAACACCACACGAGTCTCACAGCTCCGACCCCCCACGGCTGCCCCTTCCCTTCTCCTCCCTGCCCTCCTGCCCCAGCACAGCCCGAGGACCAGGCTGGTTGAACACCTCCCTCCCTGAACATCCGAAGGAGAAGAGGAGAACAAGAGTCCTCAGTCCCAGCACCGAGTGCAGCCGGGGCACCCTGTGTGATGCCATCACCCATGGGTGCAGCTCCCCAGCTCCGGTGCCCCTGGGAGCAGCCCCTTTGCTCCCTTTTCCCTGGAAAATCCTGGCTGAGGCCAGGCTTTGTCCCAAACACCTCCACCTTTGGGATCCCATGGCAAAAGGAGCCCAGCCCTTGGTGGCTGCGTGGCGCCAGCTCCCTTCAAAGCCCCTCTCTCAGCAGCTTTCCCCAGCAGCCCTGACAACAGGAGCAGCTTGGTTTGATCAGAGAGAAACTTTGCTCTGCAAGGCAGTGGAGGAGCCCCAAAAGCTTTGCTCTGAAGGGTGATGTAATCATATTTCCCTCCTCAAAGATCCAGGATGAATTATTTAGACCTGTATTGCAGCAGCTCTGCTGAATTATTTAGGAGGATTTGGATTTGTAGGCCAATGAAGCAGAAGCAAACTGAGCTGAGCAGCACGTTGAATAGTCCCAGGAGAAAGCCAGGCCCTTTTTCCTCTTCTTTTTCCCTTGGTAAGTGGTAGAAAAACAGCCTGTACAATATCTGGGGCGAGTCCTGGGAGCAAGGCAGGCAGAGTCAGACAAACTGCTTTTTCCAGCAGAATGTTTTTTGCTGCCCAACTGGTTACCAGCACGTGTGCAGGGCTGGGAGATAAGCGTTGCATAACCCGGTGAGTAATGCCGAGGAGCAGGGGAGGAGCAGGAGGAGAAGGCTGCAAGAGGGAAAACCTCTGCTCCTCTCTGCCCGGTGAGAAACCCTGCCTGAGCTCCGGGTCAGGATGATGCAGGGGCTTGGGAGGTGTCAGCTTTGCAGCTGAGTTCTGTTCCTGACCCCGATGTAATTCCTGGCTCTGGCTCCAGCTCCTGCCTGCAGTTTGGGATTACTCTGCTCACCTTCACCCACCGAGACACCATCCGCCAGCTCCCTCTGCTAAGCATAAGCAGGGCTTGGAGTGCACGATGCTCTGAAAGATAATAGGAGGGTCTGTGTGCCTTTGTCTTTTGTCTCAAATGCCCTGAGGAACCAAATTTTCCAGTTTCTTTCTGGCCCTGAGGACCAGAAACTGTGTTTACTACCAGAGCTCCCGCAGTGAAATGGCACCAGGACGATGCCTTAGAAGAATTCCCGGTTGCATCAGATCTGGACTAGACAAGCAGGACTCTGTGGTGTGGCGAGGATGTCCAGCTCACAGATACCCAGATTAGCATCGCAGATCAATACCGAGAACCACGCAGCAATTTCTCACTGTTTTGCAACCCTGCTGGGCTCAGGAAGCTGCTTTGTTTAACTGGGAAAGCAAACTTTGCTCTGAGGCTCTGGGGACGCAGTCTGGGCTTGTCTCTGCTTTAACACCGAGCAAAGGAAGAGGCTGAAGAGCTACCAAGGAGCTGAGATGTGCTCTTATCATTAATTTTAATGGGAAAAGAGCAGAAGAATCCCAGAAGTGGAGGAGGAAATTTCAGTCTGCCTTCTTAAGCCTGGCTGTGATACGCTTTTCTCATGACCTTTGGGGTTTTTTTGCTGCTACACTGGCTGGGATTGAAACCAGGGCTGCCGGCCGCTTGTCAGGGCTCCAGGAAAGGGAGCTGAGAGCACGGGCTGGTCTAAGTAGGCTTGAACTCAGCAAATGAAAGTCTGCTGCCAGGCTGGGAGAGCCACGTGGAGTTTACTTTTCGTTCCAGCTTTCACTGGCTTTATTTTACCTAAAATTACAGAGCGTGCAAGGAGAGGAGTGCTGAGCAGCGTCCCGTGGGTGCCACGTCGCTCGGCGCAGACCCCGCCGGGAAGGGGCCGGTGGGAGGGGATTAGCCGGGTGGATTCTCCCCTCCAAACCAAACAAGAAAGATCCCCAGCCCCAGCTGGAAACCCCTTTGTGCAGCACAATGAGGCCAATATCACGGGCACGTCAGGGGTATCAGCTGGTGGCAGGGCTGAGCTGGTTAATATGCATCAGCCCCTGCACGACAGCCTTGCAAAGCTTACAGCAAAGCCCACAGTAGCCACCACCAGCATCAGCCCAGAGCCTCCTTGGCTGCGTGTGGAAGCTCCTCTCTGGTTATCCTGTGGGTCCCTCCTGCAATATTTGCCCATGGAGAGGATGCCCAGGCTGGCTGCTTCTCCTCCCTGCAAGCCAGCCCGTGGGAGCACACACAGGTCCCTGCAGCCCCACTGCAGCCACGCCGAGCAGCTTCCCAGGCTCGTTGTCATTCCTAATCCACCTGCCCAGCCCAAGTGACCAGCCACCAACCCCTCATTCTCCTCTGCTGCATTTCATCTCCAGTCCCTGAGCAGCACAGCACTTCCCCGCCGTGGAGCAGAGCTCCCAGGGGGGCTGACCCTGCTGAGATGCAGGTTTGCTAAGGAGCTGGTTTTCAGGAGGGCTCATGCTCCCAAGCAACCCCACAGGCATATCTCAGCCCTGAAGCCACAACTCTGTCACCTTGGGAAGGGCTCAGACTCTGGGCAGCCTCCCAGCAGCTTTACTTGCTGCTGCTTTCTCCCCAGTTGGAAGGAAAATGTCCAACAGGGTGGTGTCAGAAAGCAATGCAGGGCACGTGCACCTTGCCCCCACCCTGGGGTGACCGTGACATCCCCTGTGCTGGGGCACAGCCCAGCCCACCCTGCCTGGCTGCCAGCCCCAGCCCCAAGGACGCCCCTGCCCTGTGCTGCCAGCACTTCCCAGCTTGGCTCTGCAGCCCATATTGCCATTTAACACTCATGTGCAAAAATAAAGGTACTATTTATTACACTGTCAGCCTCATCCTGTTCCTCCGGGTGCCATCTGAGCCCCACATCCCTCTCGAGCATTGTGCGGGTCCATTTCCTGTTCCCAGGCTTCCCTCACTCCTCCAATG
>NW_008615824.1:0-1974 GCF_000691845.1 Merops nubicus | reverse complement strand
GTTAGGGAAAAAAAAAAAACCAACACGTTAAATACACCTACCTCTTGCTTTTATCACTGATCTTATTCTCTTGAAATATCCTTACAGAGCAGTAAATTAGCATGCACTAAGTTATATCCAATTTCAATGGATTTGTAAACAATTTGCTGGGACAAAAAGAGGGCAAAAAATCCTGTCTTTGTCATTTCTCCTTATCCTTTATCCTAAAATACAAGGGAGAAGGGATTCTTATTCACTCGATCCATGCAAATCCACTTAGGGCTGTATGTAGGATGACTGTGCTAAGTGATTAAGAAAGACTGGTACCAAGTGGAAGGGATCAGGGGCTGACTCACTCACCCACTACCTGTGCCCATGCTGGCACTGCCAGCAGCAGCCTGAGGTGCCAGACGCCAGCGAGGCGGGCGAGCATCTCCCCTCTCTGCCCAGACCCAACCCAGGGAAACAAGTCGCTGCTGCTTCATCCCCCGTTTGCAGGGAGGGTGCAAAAAGGGGATTCTTCCAAGTTGTTTTCTGGTGGATTGTATTGGAGGGGTTTTCACTCTCTGTGTTGATGAAGGTAGGAGATGGGGGGGGGTTTGCAGGGAGCCTTGCACCAGGGTCCAGCTCCAGCCCTGGGGAAATCCAAGCTCCACGTCGTGCTGGCAGCACAGCCCCCCCTGGGGCAGAGATGGGCATCCACGTTCACCCCACGCTCCTCCAGAACCCAAATCTCCACACAGGCCCTTCTGCTACTCCCCGGGGCAGCTCCCAGGTGCCTGCAGGAGCTGAGGCCACGCCACGCAGTCGGACTCGTTTGCGGGGGCGAGGACTCGGCGGCCGGGGCGAGTGCTGACACGAACGGGAGGGCTGAGCTGGGGAGGACGAGTTGCAGCCCAGGAGCAGCCACTCCAGCACGAGGCAGAGGGGCTGTGACGTGGGCTGGGGGACAGCAGAACCCCAGAGCCAGCTGGGGACGGCCAGGGCACGCGGCAGGGCCGTGGCCTCACTGCCACCCTGTCCCTCCCAGGCTGGTCAAACTCCTGAGTTCCTGGCTGCAAAATCTGCCCGAGTCAGGGTGATTCCTGAAAAGCTGCAGATACAACCTCTGGCCCATCTGGTACAAATAACTTCTTGGCTTTGCTGCCTTGTTTTGTTATGACTTACTATAGAAACATGCAGCTCTGCTCAACTGAAAATGAATCATAATTTTTTTTTTGTGCCTTTTCCCCTTGAGTGAAATCCTGCTAAACCATTCCTCTGCACTCCCATGGATACCCTTTCTTCCCCTCCTCCTTCTTCGCCTTCTCCTTCTTCTTCTCCTCATTCTTCTCCTTCCTCTTCCTCTTCGTTTTTTAGATCCTAAAATAGCAAATTCCAGCTGACTGCTTTCAAGGCAACGAGGCACCCACAGGATTGTGGGAGCATTGCTCAAATCAGCAGAGAAACCAACTAAGCTGCCAGGAAACAATATTAAAAAAAGCAGGGGGGTGGATCTCGTCTGCCGAGCGCCAGCTCCATAAATCAAAGCCCTGCGGTCTGTGCAGAGCTAAAACCTCGTTTCTCCTCTGCTCCACCCCAGCAGAACTATTTTTGCTCCGTGTCAAATGCCCTGATAGTGGGAATCGAGGGCTGGGAGTCGGTCATGGGCCGGTGGAAGGCCGGGGCTGCTCCCACAGTGGGAGGAAATCAAACCCCAGCGTCGAGCCCCAGCCCCTCTCCTTGGGTTGTGCCAGAGGATGGCAACGGCGGCGTCACCGTCTGTGGGACACCCTCCTGTCCCACAGGGATCCGCCTGCTGGTGGGTGCACAGGCCAGCTGGAGACTGGTTTAGTCCCTGCCTCTGAGGACCTGCTGTCCTCTCGGTCCTGGGGGTCCTGCTGGGCCCACCCACCTCTCCCCACACGCTGCTGGGGGCATGCAGGGATGTGGGTGCTAATGCTGTACCCAGGATGGGCACTCCGGGCAAGCCGGGGCTCTGAGCACCCTGCTCTA
>NW_008615823.1:39564-46801 GCF_000691845.1 Merops nubicus | reverse complement strand
GTTACAAAGCCTTGAAATTCCTTCCTCTCTTCCAGGTTTCCCCTGAGTTCCTTGCAAACTAAAAATTGCAGTTCATGTAATTGGGCTCAATGATTCAGTGACTGTCTTGGTAAAAGCAAACTGTCAGGATTTGTGACCACGGTGCAAAGAGCAGTCTAGAGTGGGTACCTCGTAGATGGCAAAGCCAATGGTGTACAGGTTGGCTCCCAGCTTGCGTTCTTTCCTCCTGTTTTTCTGCATCAGTGCAACGAGGAAGCTGCAGATAACCTCTTCATCCTCAGGGTCATCATCTTCCTCCAGAAGCTTCAAGCGATACTGGGGATTGGTCCAAAATGTATCTGTGAAATCCCACCAACAACCCAAAGCAAATATGTAAAGCTTTCGTTTTCTAATGATACTCATGATCAAAGAGAACTTTTAGGTTCCCTCCCTGTGGCTCCTGAAGGAAAGGTTAAAATTGGGCTAATACTTTTTTTTTTTTTAATGTGTTACGGGTTTTACATAGTTCTAACAAAATTGCACAGCGAAGGAGGATATAAAATGAAGAACTGCCATCTGACAAACATTCAAAGCACATAAACCAATCAGAAAGTGGATTTCCCATGTGAAATCTAACTCTCAATGAGATTGGTCTCTTTTATCATACCTGGGGCACTGTGAAGTATTTGAACGATGATTTACCTTTGCCAGGCCTGCCTTTTGGGCTTATGTCACAGGCATAGTAACAGAAGATTTCCAGCTACAAAACCACATGCCTCGTCCACTGAGGAATCGAGGCTTCTCCTGTGGCCAAGCTGCAGTGGATCAGGCAGCAGTATGGCTGGGGGATCTCACACAGTCCCCATCAAAGGGGCCAGATCTCTCCAGGCTCGTTCTTCACCTGGATAATTGCGGCAGCCTCCAGCCGAGCAGCCTCTCACCCAGCGCCCTTCGTTGACGGACACGGTCCAGGTCTGGAGCTTATCGGCTTCCAGAGTATCAGGTGTGAGGTTACAGATCTCCAGTTTTGTGAAGTGCCTCATAAAATCTTGAAATGATATCCTGGAGGAATTGAGGGGAAACGGAACACAAGTGGATTTACACAGTGGGCGGTTGTATGAAAGGTCCTGGTGAGGTGGAGGAGGGTGAGAAATGATACTGCTGCTTTTAGGACAAGTTTGCAGGGGGAGTGCCATGATTTCCTAATGCATTTGGCCTGCTGGTTGGTCAATGAATATAGGTACAGGTCCAAAATAGTGAGAACTGGGCTGAGAGGATGGTACATAGGAAGGGTGATAGAGAGCTTGTGGATTGGTGGCATAGTCAGGAGTGTTCTGGTGGCACTCAGTAAACCCTGGGGAGAGAATGAAGGGATTGCAGAGCAGGACTTATTGGGAATATGAAAGGGAACAGGGATTACTGCAGTGGTCTTAGCAGATTTCAGTAGTGCAGTGTGATTCCTTTTTGCTATGATTTCCTATCTCTAGAGAAGTGCAGGTACTTGACTGATACTCTCACCAGAACTCCCCATCCTCCACAATCTTGTGCTGAAGGCGGATTTTCTCTGCCTCATTAACAAAGTTCCACTCTTCTGACCTTCAAAGAAGTAAAAAAGTTAGATTATGGTTTGCAATAGTTTTCATTACAATTTCTTCTCTCCACTGTGAGCCTCGTAGAGTAGAAAGTCATTTTGCTAAATCCATATAATTTTTCCCTTTATGAGCCTTGCAACCATTTGCTCTGAATGCTACCCTCCTCTCTACATGCCCAAACAGAAGAGCCATTGCCTTGCTTCTTACTGCCTTCCCTTTAGACTTCCTTTCAGCAGCTCTCAAAAATCTGCTGAATTGTGCTAATTTTATTTAGCTTGAAGAAAAAAAGTGTTTGCAGGCTCTCATTGCTGGAATAGCTGCTAAAATTCCTTTTAGTAAAACCTTATGAGAAGCTTTTTCTGAACTCTCTCATGTACTTGCTTCATCCAGTTCATTCATAATTTAGAAGATCCTTCTACTGTCAAACCTTGTTATGAAAATGAACATCACAAAACTTGCTAGACATTAAAATCTGATTGGCTGTGCCATTAGACTGGGCTCTCTCTTCATTTCCATTGATTAAAGGTCCTCTAAACATCTTTTTTTTTTTGGGTGCTCTTTTCTTCTTACAGCTTCAGCTAAACACTCAACTGCGATCAACTTCAAAGTGCTTGTGTCAAAAGGACAGACAAGAAACTTCAGATACCTCACTGTTAAATGTTAGGGTCATGCACAAGCTGCATAAGGGCAAATGCAGCTGCAATTTTTTAAAAAATTTTTCAAATCACATGAAGCTGTTTTACTCACTTGTCACTCCAAGGTCCATTCCATTCCACCTGCCCCCAGGGGTTTCTCAGCCTTACCAGACGTATTTTTTCCCCTTTAAATGTTGTCTAATTGAAAAAGAAGGCAACAAGAACAGGCTGAGAGCAGGTTCAAAAGGAAATGTTCTGCCTGTCAAATCATTGATACCAGCCCTTCCAATGATGGTGCTTTCCTGGGCCATTGCCCAGCTTGACCTGCTTGGGGTGACTACAGGAAGGCTGTAAGACCAGGAGGTGTCTGGCTGTGGACACCTTTGCCCAAGTGCTGGAATATCTCCAGGAAGCCAAAACTTGGACATGTTGCCTTTTTCACAAAGCTTTCACTTATTTAAATATAAACTTTGTTTCCTAGCTCATAATTGGTTTTGCTTTCCCCCCTGTCCCCTGTAGCTTTGCTGACATGCTTGGTGGTAGGGCAATGGGGACCACAGCTCCCCATAGCTGGAGGAAGGAGACTGTACATACCTCTTCCACGGCTGTGACAGAGTAGGCATGACCTTTGACAAGCCCACAAGACATCCGGGTCTCATACTGCATTGGCATTATGGTCTGTTGGACACGAGACAAAAACCTCTAAGAGTCATGCAAAGTTCAGCCATCTGCTGCAAGACAGGTATTGTCTCCCAGGGCTTTGGGAGGGAGTGACAGTGTCACACTCTGCAGGTGACAGCATTTTTTTGTCATGGTCTCTGAGTTTGCCAAGGTGGCCAGGCTTAATGCTCACAGAATTAATGTTGTTGGTTAGAAAGAAAAAAGTTAATAATAACAATTGGAAAGGACATTTTGTCATTTACTTTTCCCCTTTGTGTTGGTTACTGCTTTTAGTACCCAGAAGGTGCCAGTATGTAGGATGCTTAACCAAAATAATCAGATATTTCTATTGGTAGGACTACCCAGCCCTTGCTGGGATAGTGTGTTTTTGTATGGCTCAGTAAGGTTATTGCCTATTAACTGCAAACTGAAACAGAGCAGATCAACACCTAGAAGCATACTTTCAGCTTTACATATGGCTGCTACCTTATCACCATGACATTAAAACACCCTATTGAATACACTGCTCCTACTAACTTACATGATTTTCAGATTAATTTCCCATGGAAATGTGCATTTTATTCCATAATCATTAAAATCCTCATGACTGAAATTTTTTTCAACTGATATGCAGGAAGGGCTTAGCTTCCTTCAGCAATGTGCTGGTGAGGGGTAGATACATCTGCTGTCTTCATAGTCATCTGTTAGTGTCTCTGATGGACTTTTTTTTTACTTGTAAAACTCAAAATGCTGTTTATCTGGAAGATAAAGAACTGGGAGGAAGATGGCAGGTGCACACATTCTGCTGTGCTTGTAGGAGAGACAACCATGGTGGAGGGGAAGGTTCTGCTACATGCCCATGGGCCATGTGTGAAGCTTTATGTCCATTGTGTCTGCCCCTGAGAGGTGACTGCAAGGCCTTGCCAGGAGCTCGGCCACCCCTTCCTGACGTAGCTGAGGGCATGAAAAAGGCAGGGCTGGAAATGGAGAATTAGTAAGGTCACACCAATACATTCTCAGCTTGCACTGCAGGATCTCATCCAAATTTTTCCTGGCTGTTGCAATAATTTTTCATTATTTCCCTTCTGTTCCTGTTGCCTATTTTTTTTTTTCCTTGCTTCTGTTTCCATACCTCATACCTGTTTCTTTTTTCTTTGTTTCTACTCATGTTGTTGCCATCATTACTTATCTAACCCACATTCTCTTTTCTCTGTTTAAGAGTATTAACTTCTGCTGATGCCCTGAAGTGCTTCTGAAGCCTGCACTATCTATCCCTTTCCATCAAGGGTCATGATTTTGGTTTTTTTTTAGTGCTAGGTCAGGAAGGTATAATAACCAGCAGTGCAATGGCTGCTGGGGCAGCAGCTATAGAAAGAGTTCTGCAACCTTCTTTCAGTAGACAGGCACTGGGGAGGAAATTCCCCCCAAACATGGGTCATTTGGGCAGCCATGCTTGCAAAACAAGACAGTCATTCTGGGTTTTCCCAGTGAATTACACCATTTCTGTCTTTTAGGAAGACTAAATATGGATGTCACAAGAGGAAAAAACAGCTATTTCTGCTGCAAATGCAGAAGATAGTTTGCACAACCAAAAGTTTTAGATGATGTAATTGTGGAGAGGTTTTTGTTTGATTTTGTTTTCTTTCCCTCTCTGTAAAGTGAGAGATGTAATTTTCTTGTCACAGAAATGCAGCTCCCTAAAGGGCAAGATAGAAAAGCTGCCTGATAGCAAGAAGGAGAAGACAGCATGTCCCACCACAGGTCTGAAGCTTTTAAGAAAAATCCCAGACTTGGCAAACTTTAAGTGGTTTTAACATTCCTCACTATTTTGCTAGCTACTTAGTTATGCTGGGGTTCTTTTGTATTTCATCACACATGTAAAACTCAATATGTGTTTCCTTTCCTTGTTAGACATTTTAAATGAGGGTCCTAGTGGCAGTAATTGAAGAGGAACACCCCAAAAGCAGACTCCCCTCCATTCGTGGGCAGAGTTCCATAGCACTCTGTTTCACAGTTCACCAAGTGCTTTTATGCCTGGAATGAGGGCTGTGCAGAGCTTGCTTTTCCTTTCTTTCACATCCTCTGCACACTTGGGCATCTTGTTCTAGTCTAGTACTTTAATTTTCTTGTTTCCTCCACTGTTTGCAGTGAGGGACTTGACAAAATCCACTAATCATTTCCTGTTCTGGAAATTACAAGCCTGTGCCACAAGCCAACATCCCTTTGCCTCTGGGATCAACCACTGTGTTTGAAAGCACTGGAGACTTTTTAACACATATACCAAACAGCATCCATAAGAACAGGTCTTTAGCATTGGAGTAATTCAGTGAAGCCTAATAAAAATTTGAAGCATAGGTGATTTGTTTCTTTGCCTGTAAATAAAAGCAATGTGAAGTCAAATGCTTCTGCAGATGTACAAACCCAGGCTGGCCTCTCGTCTGTCCCCTGGTAGTCTACAGTGGGGTGAGACATCTGTGCATTTTCCTGATTCTTCACCATTCGAGCAATCAGTTCCCCGATGTCGCTCCGAGGAGCTGATCCATAGGAAAAGCCAAGGTGATCCTGGGGCAGGGAATGGGAGAAAATTATCATGCAGAACCATGAGGCAGGGAGAGTAAAGACATATGATACAAGAAAGATAAGTGGTGAAAGATAAGTGGTAAAAATAGCCTAGACAACTTTTCCCTCATTATGTCCATACTTATCTACAGTGGTTGATAGCATTGGTTGTTCTGTCTTTACTGCAAGTTCATACTCCTTGATGGTTATTGAAGCTAATTATTTTATTTTTACATTTACCACAATAAATGAAGACAATCAGAGGCTATGTTGGCAACCAAAGGGTTAATCTGTTTGCACACTTAGCAACTTTGATATGAAGATTTGTGTCCTAACAGACTTGCAGCCTCCCCACACTAACCTCATTTTACTGGGCCAGAGCACTGAAAGTGGAGGGAATGCTGGTTTTGGTGATAGCACCCCTTCTCTGCACCTTCATTTCTGCTTCTCTTCACTTCTCTTTTGGCACTTGCTGTTTGCTAATGGGTGGTGTCTAGTGGGGATTACTCAGTCTCCTAGGAATGGATGTTTGCTATGTGGACTAAACCAAGCAGTTCCAAAAGGTGGCACATATTTGATTACAGATGGAGAGGCCCCTTTCCCCTGCCATTCCTTATGGCTCATCTGCAAAGTTCATATGGACTCACATCAATGGAGCTGGCCATGAGGGATCCTCTGTCAATGGCATGTTTCATGATTTTATAGATATCTTTAGGGGCATCCCTTATCTCATAGAACTCTGTGACTCCTCCGGTAAAGTCCTCCATGGCTTCAGTGGTGTTGCCTCCTTTCAAAGCTTCATATGACCCATGGAGTCTTGGAAAGAGAAAAGAAAAAAGATTCTCTTTTATGCAGATAAAGAGAGTTACCTATGTATTTATATCTATCTTATGTGTGTATAAATATAGATAAGTAAACACACATAATAAAGATCCCACAAACCCTCTCTTTGGTATCCCGCAAGTTAGGAGTTCTGAAACAAGCTACCTGCACGTATAAAAGGAAACAAAAACCACAAACAAAAACTCCAAACCCACATATATTGAGAATCAAGATGTAGACCTCTAAATGAGTAGGAAACCCCCCAGAAAATATGTTTTACCCCGCCCCAGTTCTAAGGCATCTATGGGAAAAGGCACTGGCATGTTCAGAGCCTCTCCACGTGCTCGTAATGAGTCCTGTAGGCAGTGGTTTAACCACCTCCCCAGCCAAAGCCTGAGCAGGGAGCCTGGCACGGTCCAGAAGGTTGTTTTACTTTGCATAGGCCTTTTCCAGGAGGGCACTCCAGAACTCGTTGCGCTGGGAGGACTTGGTGAAGACCAGCTGGTTGTTGTACGTGGGTAAGCAGTCATCGATGACGACGTCCACCCAGTCTCCATAGCGCCAGAACTGGATAAAGGCAAACGGGGAAAAAAACCTGGGTTGACTTAGGGCATGGAGGGGGAGCCTGGCTCAAAAGCCAGGGTGAGAGAGGAGAAATGTGGAAACGAACAGGTTTGTAACATGGCAAAAGGTGATGGCCACTGGGAGGGAGGCAGCCCCATTGAGTTCCCCTGGGCAGCGTGAGATGGACAGTGAGAGGTCCCTTGGGAGATCACAGGGAAATGTGGGAAGCAGTCAGTCTGTTCTGAATAAGTGGTTCTTCAATAACTTGTTTCAGACAGACCAGCTGCCTACAGGCCTAAAAACAGATGCTCTTGCCAGCTCCCCGGGTGGCTGTGCTGGCTGTAGGGCTGCATCTGAGCAGTGAGGCAGGACCAGCCAGCTGGTGTTATCCCTTCTGTGCAGGACACAGAGACCTGCAGGGGCTGC
>NW_008615823.1:30998-39533 GCF_000691845.1 Merops nubicus | reverse complement strand
AGGGCCCCGGAGCCCGGCGGGGGCTGCGGGGGGGGGGTCACGCTCCCTAACTGCCAGTATGTGGCCCCTCTGTGCCTGCCCTGCTGGCAGAGTTGGGATGAAGCAAGGCAATACCTCTCCCTTCCCTGCTGACACTTGTGCTCCCAAAGGGTGAGGGATCAAGAGGGAAGAGCACGCCAAGATCTGAGCTCTCTCTGGAGTAAATACATCTGCTTCCTGCTAAACCAAGGGACTCACCTGGAAGTGAAAGATGCCAGCATAGTTTTGTATAAAGGACTGGTCATGAGGTATGACTCTGCAGAGGAGTTTTTTATTCAGTGTCAGGCAAGCAATGGCAGCCAGGAACCAGCAGTCACCTGTAAAGGGGCAGAGGCAGCAGACAAAGTGAACAAGAATCAAAGGGAAAACCTGAGATACTGCCAAGGGTCACGTTCATTCTCAGCAGAGCTTGCCATCACCTTTCAGACTCTTACTCCATGTGTTCTGCAGTACTTCAGCACTTGATTCACTTGTGCTCTTCAAATGCTCATTGGCATCATTCATTGCTAGGTACACACCTGTTAAACAGATGATCTTCCCTGTAGTTTAGAAAATGCCTAAAATCTGAGGAGTCCTGTTAATGGTGTTAAGATTTCCCTGTCCTTGCAGTTGTTCTTTCAGACTTAGGACAGAGTCCAGCTGAGAGAACTCTCTCACAGGCAGAGCTCTGTTGCTGAGGTTCAATCTCTCATTTTCATTTTCTTCTCTCAAGATAAGCCACTGTCCCAGTCGTCATTCTGTGGGGCCTCTTTCCTGCTTCATTGCTCTGATGTGTTTTCCTCTTTTTGAATTACTGCCTGTGCTGTTGTAAACACTGTCCCCTTTAGTGTTTTTCAGTTCCTCCTTCAGACTCTTGTTGCCTCTTTGAGAGCTCTGGGAAAGTGTCTTTTTCCCATAGTACTTCTGTGTTCAGCAATGGATGACCCAACCCTTAATTAAAACCACTTTGCTGCTGCTGTAAGAGAGGTTATAGGGTAATCTTGTCTGAGCAGTGTGAATTAGTGGGGTGAGAGAATTATACAAGGCAGTGAAAACTAAATTTGATTGGAGTGAGTTGTAAAAGAAATTTGTGAAACTGGTAGAGTGATAAAACACAAATGTATTTGTGTGTATTTTGGAAAGTCAGCTCTCGCTATATAGCAGTACATTCTGCTACCTATTTACCCCTAGGAGGAATGTGGGGACCACTATGACCAGGAATTTTCTAAACTATCCAATGTTCAGCAGAAGTCAAACAGGTAAACAATGCTATGAGTAGCTGGGAAAGGAATGAAAGACAAAAGAGAGAACATACTACGCATATAAATTAATTTTCACCCACACCATGGTAATTGTGAAGTTCTGGTCAAAAAGAAAGGCAGTTTTAAATAAATTGGAAAAAAAAGAACTGGTAGGGTGATGTGGACAGTCACAAGCACAGAACAACACTCACATGAAAAGACTAACACACCTTAGGATGTATTAGCTTAGGGAAAAGATTGCAGAAGTTATGAAACCATGAAAGACGTGGGACAGTTGAGTGGGGAATGACTTTACAAAGCAGTGCAGGTGAGTGCTGAGTGGACAGCTGTTGTAGAAGCATCACTTGTACTTAAGTAGTGGCTGTATATATCAAAGTATCTTTAAGCATCTGAGCTCAAGGTCTTCAATACAGAGGTTGTCCTTGAGTACAAGGAACACTTAGCTGGTGGCCTTCAGAAGCTATAGGAAATAACAGGACTAAATACCTGAAAAGATACAGCAGTAGCCAACTAAATTTTTCTCTTAGTCAAACAACTCTTATTCTTGCCTGAACTAATTTTGACCCTCCTCAAAGCCTGTAAGAAAGGCCAAATGCTGTTTTGTAACACACTCATGATAGTACTTCATGAAAATCAAAACACCCTGCAAAGCATCTTTCACTTACAGTTCTTCCCTAGATTGCTACTGGGCAGATAACAGTGATTTGCTACACAGAGAAGGAATCAGTAGATGTGTAGTGGTATACTGAGCCAGAGGACTTCAAACATCACCTTAAAAGCAAAACAAAATTAAGTGGGAGCTAAACTATGATGCAGACTTTAAAAAAAGCAGAGTTGAAGAAAGATTTTTCATACCTAATTCTCCTTGGCAGATATCTGTTCTGTTGGCTCCACCAATAATAAACCGTGGATTCTCACAGATTTCCTGCAAAATATAAACAGCTGGATGAGCAGGAGGGGCAGACATTATGATGCCTGTTTGCCATAGAAAGAAAAGCTGTTTTAGAACAATGTTTTCTGTAGGATAGTTTGTGGGTATCAAAATCTCTTGCAGGGTTTTCAGCTGCAGAGTTTCATTATGAAAATGTTTTGGAATCTGGATGTTCCAGACTTCGGTCAGAGTTTTCTCCGTGGATGTACAGGATCTAACAGCTAGCCTGGGGCAGGGGGGCTTCCTCTGTATGGGGTGCAAACATCTTAAAATGAGAAGAACAGGGAAAAAGATATTTCTACACAATAATGAAAAAAAAAACTCTGATGTAGACAGGGGAGAAGGTAGGTGGGAAGAGCATCAGGGGACCAGGTTAAATTATTTTAAAATGACTGCAGATCTAAGGTGTCCAATTTGCAGTAACTAATGTGCTGGGGTATCAATAGGGTTGAAGAATGCATTTCATCAGGAATGAATCCCAGGAGTACTCCTCCTTCAAATTTGCCTAGGATAAGTTGTTTAATTCTTAGAAATAATCAATTGCTGGCTGAGAGATTTTACTCTTTTCCTCACCTCGCAGTATTTAATTGCCAATGCAGCATTCAGAAACTTATACAGATATCATTTGCCTTTTTCTCCTTCACTTTGGACAAGGTACTGTGTTTGTCAGTATTTATAGTAGTACAAGACAGGCACAAGATGCCATACAGGCATAAATAATTAAAGAATTGCCATAGGGAGGGAAGGGCTACCTAGGAACTACCAATAATTGAAGTAATACTACTGCAGGGTTACACACATTTTCTATATGGGACAAAGAACTGTGGGGTGTAGGAAAGCCAGGAGAAGTAGGTACAACCTGTCCTGCAGAGAAAAAGAAAGTACATGTTTTATCCCATCTCTCTTGCTCAAATACTTGGAATGTGGAAGAAAAAGAAGACACTTAACATTTGGATGCATCTCTTGTGGAGGGTAAGGAAAGAAAGATATTGCAATGTTAGGACCACTTCCCTGAGCAGCTGCAAATGGGGAGGGAGACAAAATACAGTGCAAGAACCCAATATGCCAGAAGATGGCAGGGCTGGAATGGGAAGGAGAAGAAGAAACACCTGACAATTGCTTGTGTGGCACTACAGGCAGCTGATGCTACCTCTGCAGCCTAAAGCTGTTTTTCCTGTGTCATCAGGGTAGCCTTGGATTTTCTCAGACTCATGTTTCAGGTCTAGTAGTTTCATTTGGCTCGAGACCACTTTTTTGCTCCCTCACAGTAATCAGCAGAGTTCCTTTGATGTAGATACTTGGATTAGTCATATAGCCAGCTAGAGAGAGCAGCTTCCGGCTCTCCCCAGCAGTCACCTTATTCCCCTCAAGGAAGGGAGTGGAGGGATTGTCTTGTTATTTTGAGCCTCAGTCAGCTGTCCTGGTGTCCAGTTCTGCCAAAGGCAGCTGTTTGAGATGCCTTCATGCTTTTCTCCACCCACTTCGTTGAAATACTCTATTCTTCCTCACATTGCTGTGGTGCTCTCCTGAAAGCTAACTGTGAGATGTCAGGTTTTTGGATTGTGTTTTTTCTACCTCTGTGGCTATATTTTAGCTTGATCCTGCTCCTATTGACCAGTTGTGTTTAGCACGCTGTGGATATGCTTTTAATATTGTATTGCTCTAGTTCATCTCCAGCTGTGATAGTTGTCCTGAGTACAGCCAAAGGCACAGGGAAAGGTTTCAAGGTCTTCCCAGGCTGATGAAAAGTACTCAGTCAGCAGCACTCGGTGAGATGACCTGGTGTTCAAGATGCAGGTGACAGGTCTGTCCTTTCAGTCTGCCTGGCTGACCAAGGGATTGTTCTTCATCTCTTAGGTCATGTTATCACAGAACATCCCAATAGGCTGCACTTCACTGATGCAATCATCCATCTAGAAAGAGCCTCTTCTGATTCAAGTGTCTCAGATTCCCTTGGCACTATCCAATGGACCTTTGTGTTCACTGGGTTTATTCAGTCTGGACTGTAATTTCATTACAAAGAGTCAAAGTTACAGCAAGGGAGACAGAAAATACTATTGAACCCCATTAGCAGTACATGCTGGTTTTTGGTCAGAGGGTACTTATGAGTCAGTTGGAAGGAAGTGCTGGAAAATGCAAAGGCAGCATGCAACTAAAAATGGCATTTGACCTTTGTTATATTTTCATGAGCTTTTCTTCTTCTTCTGTGTCAGGAAAAATCCCCTGGTCAGCTTACACTGTCATAGCAAAAGGCATTAATTCCTTTTAAAACTCCTGTTAATAAACTATGGCATTTTAAGTAAATACCCTATACTGGTCCTATCAAGTATAAAGAAGAATCAAGCAGATTCCTATCAAGAGGAAGCATCTTCTTTGGCCTGCCTGAGACAATTTGTAGCTTCATGCTTCTCCCTTGGCCTCTCATGGTTTCAACCATGCTACTAAATGGTTGCGCTGCAGACTTCAAGGCAGATCTTGACCTTGTCAGAAACCAAGCTGGGTTTAGATTTTTGGAGCTGGCTTAACTTCATCTCCAAGTCCTGCCTTGGTGCCACTGAATGCCGTCTTTGCCTTGTGCTGCCTGTAGAGCCACACGTTTTGTGATTCCTAAATTCAAACAGCTTCACACCTCTGCAGCAGATGATCTGACTGATTCATTTTCATTCTAAGAAAAATCAACTAGTTTGATGACTTGATTTTTTGTTTGTATTTGTAAAGAAAACTCCTCCTGCTGATTTTCTTCTCTGTGGAGATGATCACCATAGGGAAGTAATTGAATCTGGCTGTTAATGCTGTGAGCAAGGAAGTGATAATGGTGGATTTTGAAAGCACAGGGTCATGGCAGAGCCTTCCTATTAACGTCCTGGTGTCATTAGATCCAAACAGGACCACAGCAGGACCTCTCGATACTCTGCACTATGATATATTACAGTCTTCCCTCAGCTTTCCAAGAGTGGTGAGCTTGTCGCTGCTCTCAGCTGAGAGAAGCTCCCGCAGGCAGCAGAGGTGCAGGAGACTGAGGCTGCTACAAAAGCCGAGCAGAGCCCAGCACCGAGCTGGGTATAACCTGCTGTGGGTGGGGACAGCTCTTTGGGCCTCTCCTACCTTCCACAGGTGAGCAAGTGATTTCATATCGTACATTAACTGAGGGGGATTTTGTTTCTCCTCCACGTCCCTAAACCACACTCATGCATGCTCTCAACAAAACACTGGATGGATCCTGCAGTCCTTACTGAGGGAAAATTTGAGGGCTGCCACTTGGCTTTTGTCCGAATTGAGCATTAGGAGGTCTGCTCTGTGCATTCACGTCATGGCACGGCAGCCACGGGCTGAGTAGAATTACAGGGGCCCTCTCACTGCCCCCATGCCAAGACTCACAGCTGTCCTTCTGTCGGTGAGGCACAAGACCAAGCCCTGTGCCCTCACTGCCCTCACAGCAGCAGAGGACAACAATTCTGGGAGGTACTGGAGGAGGACCTGACCTCCAGGTAGCACCAGCTGCGAAGAGAAGAGCCTATAGGGCCAGAGCAAGGGGGGTCTGGGATGCTGGACACCCCTCACCACCTCAGAAATGAACTGCAGGAGCCCTGAGGGAAAGGTTGAGGCCCAGCACGGCCATCGCTGGGGAGGCGGGGAGAGCCCAGGCCCCGGCAGCCCTCACGGGGGAGGGTGAATTGCCCGTGCTGGCCTCAGCGGGTGTCTCAGCTCAGAGCTGGGCATCATGCTGGACACCCCTCACCACCTCAGAAATGAACTGCGGGAGCCCTGAGGGAAAGGTCGAGGCCCAGTACGGCCATCGTTGGGGAGGCGGGGAGAGCCCAGGCCCCAGCAGCCCTCACGGGGGAGGGGGAATTGCCTGTGCTGGGCTCAGTGGGTGTCTCAGCTCAGAGCTGGGCATAGGGGGAGTGTCATCCATGTGCCTGACTTGCTGCCCCTCACCACCTCAGAAATGAACTGCGGGAGCCCTGAGGGAAAGGTCGAGGCCCAGTACGGCCATCGTTGGGGAGGCGGGGAGAGCCCAGGCCCCAGCAGCCCTCACGGGGGAGGGGGAATTGCCTGTGCTGGGCTCAGTGGGTGTCTCAGCTCAGAGCTGGGCATAGGGGGAGTGTCATCCATGTGCCTGACTTGCTGTGGGGTCCTCAGAGCTCCCAGGTGCGACAGCAGACTGAGGTTTTCCATGTGGCATCAGGGTGTGCTGGGCGCCACAGCACTGTTCAGCTGAGGGATGGATGGCACCATCTCTGCTGCTTGGGTGCAGTGGTGGTAACCAGCAAACACCTGCCCTCTAGATTAACTTTCTTTCCCCAAATAGCACTTGGAGCTCCTGGAAAATCTTGCTCTCAACATTGCAATCCACATGGATTTGTGTCATTGTCAATAATGGTCATTTAAAACCAGCATTGATCTTTTGTGTATGTTATATTCTCATATATTAAACTCACGTGGCAGAGGAGGGAAGTTAAGACAAATGGATTCGGTGGCATGACGAAGGTGACTCGGGAAGCAAGAGGCAGTCAGGAACAGGTTGCCTATTTCCCAGCTCTCTGATTTAAATGAGATCTTGGAGCACAACGATCACTTGTTTATTTGCTCTTTCTGGGGGTATGTGGCATATGCAATACGCTGTGAAAATCAGGGAAAGGATCTAGAGTGAAGCCAGTATCAGGGTGTTCTCTCAGGACTTCTGAACTCTCTGGTGTTTTGTTTTCTTTTAGAATGCATTATCAGGTCTGATTCAATTCAAGTTTGACTTGAATTTCAAAAGGATTACAAATTACCATTTTATGTGAATAGTGTATAAGCTATTTGCTTTCTTTAAAAAACAAAAACAAAGCAATGGCAATTTAAGAAGAAAAACTGGCCATATCTTTACAGACTATTGCAAAACATGGCCTGTGCCATCTTTACATTTGGTGCTTTGTTGATTGTTTTCATTTCTTAGCAAAACACTCTATAGCCCAGTATTACTACTTAATGTTCATTTGACTTTATGGTGCTCTGTTAACACGTCTGTTGTGGCTGTTTGTGGATACATACTTAGTATCTCTATAGTATTTCCAGACAAGTCCTCCTGCTGGTGCTATATAAGCCACAATTTCAAAGTCCAGTGAAGCAAAGTTCTGGTTGAATCTGAGATCAGCACCTATACAGGTCTTTCACATCAGGGCTCAAGAAAAGTCTCACTTTGCAGCTGTGGTACGGATGACAAGGTAGGGGACACATTATAAAAGGAGAAAGTGTTGTATGTGAGACTCTCCTCTTTGGGGACCTGCTGGGTATGGCAATGACCTGAATTACAGGGCTTATTTTAAAACAAAAATATTTGCAACAGAAGGCACAGGCATCTTTACAAATCAGGCCCAGCATGTCCCTCACAGGACAGCCATCTCTATTTGGGTCAGGACTGACTGGTTCCATGATCCCACAGCATGCCAGTACTCAGCAGGGGCAGACTGCAGCTCTCTGGACCTCCTGCCTCTGCTCTACCTGCAGCTGGCACCACTGATGCATCAGGCCAGATGCAGACAGATGCTTTGTGTCAAAAGAACACGTATAGCTTTGGTTTTGATGTTTAGGTTATAGTTTGAATCTCACACAGTCCCCAGCTTGTTGTTGCTACATGAGTAGTTAAGTATAGAGCTTCCAAACTTATTTGTTAATGAGTGCCTTAAAGAAATACCTTCGGGATAGAGAGTCTGAAATCTGAACCTTCCGAAAAAAAAAAGGCTTGATCTGTGCCCGCTCAGCTGTATTAGACATGTCTGAGGTTACGTTGTGCTTTTAAAAATGTTTTTATGCTTTCTCATATGCAAACTTGCAGTCTGTCTGCCCAGGGTGCTGCCACTCATCCTGGCACTGCTGTATCACCATCCTTGCTCTAGAAACGGGGGAAATCCTGTCACTTTAGGATGATTGACTTGTGGCTGCTCTTAACTCATTCACTTACATTCCCACAGGCTGATGGTGACCACGGAGGAATGACAGAGCACATACATACAGGGCATGGGAGGGGGGGACTCCTGTTGCTCCCTCCATGTTGCTCCTGTTGTTGTGACAGCAGCACATGGCCTTCCTCTGTGCCTGTGACAGCAGCCTGCAAGAGCTCCTGGCCTTCTGCTATCTGGCCGTGTTCCTGTGGTTAGGTTTATCTATCACCACTGACTTTGCCATCGAAGCACAGATTTGGGTGATGGGGAAGTAGGCCAAATCTAGACAAGGTGGACAAAAACTGCCTGAGAGAGGGAGCTGGGGAAGCTCCTCAGAAAAATGTCCTTGCTGTCCAGGGGACAGTGTCTTGGGGTCTGGAGGGGAGCAGCTGCCCAG
>NW_008615823.1:19690-30985 GCF_000691845.1 Merops nubicus | reverse complement strand
AAAGAGGATAACTCCCCCTGCAGCAGTATGGGGAATCAGCTGGGAATTGAGGAATTTGTCCTCTGCCTGAGAGAGTGACTGAGGGTAGGAAAGAAGAAGGTGGCTGGCTGGACCCTATCCTTTTATTTTCACAGCTTAGGAAAACAGCAGAATATTAAATTAAAATTGTAAGTGAAATAAGGTAGTGTCTAAAAATCAAGCCTCAGAAAACCAAATAACTTGTTTGTAGAATGAGGAGAATTTTTCTTTGGTAGTTTCGAACAAGAAAATCCCTAACAAATCATGCAAAAAGAAAATTAAATGCTGTATCTCTTTTTTTTTTTCCTACATAATTCATTCTCTCTCTTCTTTTGTTTCATTTTTGATTATTGTATTTTAGTCATTATATATACACTCTTGGAGCTTCTCCAGCCCTAGCTAGTTATCTTCCAGGAGAGCTCTAATGAAATAAGTTTCCAGCTTACCCCACCCTCATCCCCTGATGCATGCTTTCTGCAAAAACATAAGCCCTGGGTGAATAATTCAGTTTACAGGAAGTAAAAGGCACTCAGCAAATGTGTTACTTACACGTGGTCTTTTCCATTCGAACTTGATGGGGATTTTCTGGCTGTAGAAGAGAGAAGACTCATTCGGTGGGAAATCCGGATCTTCATAGAGGATGTTCTTCTCCAGGCACTTCTTGTGAAGCTCTTCATAGGTCTTCTCCTTTACTCTGATAATGGGCTGGTTGCGACTTATAATGGCCGAATAAATCCCCCCTGTGCCCCCGCCCGAGCCCTCGGTTGTAGTGCTGACAGCAGGGCTGGGGACAGACCCAGCAGCTGTCTGCTGAGCCACCGCTGCATTTATGGCGGACGGCATGGGAATCGGGCTCAGAGCGGGTGTGGAAACCAGGCAAGATCTTGCAAACTGGGAGGAAATTGAAGAAAAGAGGAAGCTGCTGTGTAAACTGCTTTTTCTATCCGTTGAAAGTCTCCCGGTCAAATTCGCGAGCAACAGAATTCCACGTGGTTGAGCATGTTGTGCATCCTCTTAAAGGGAAGTATCCTGTCATAAGAAATTGGAATTTATTCCTTGATGTGGAACAAGACGGTCTGTTGTCCACCTTCTGTGCCTGAGTTGTAGTGTCTACAGCATGTGTGTGTGCCTGCCCTGTGTGGGTAAGCGTCCAGAAGGGACAAGCTTTAACCCGAGAAGTCTAAAAATAGCTACAGCAAAGAGTAAGAGAGAGGGGAAAGTGAGGAGGAGGGATTAGAAAGATGGTGTCAGTCTTCTGCTCAGCTCGTGCCAAGGCCAGGCGAGCTCCTGGGACGGGCTCTGTGTGCAGACTGACTCCTGGTGCAAGACCCTCATCCTTTCCTGAAGTAGAGAGAACAGTGAAACTGGCAGTGAAACTCCAGCTGGTTTGGGAACGTACTCACAAAGTGCTGCCAGCCCGTAAGCTAGTCCGGACATGCCTGAAGGAACAACATTGCTCTTCACGTGCTGTTTCTACCCTTTACCACAGAAAAGATACGAAGAATTTTTTACTAGTAGAGAGGATTATCTGAAGTGTGCTTCTAATGGTAAAACAGGTCAAGCAGGTCAAGGGAGGTGACTCTGTGCCTGTACTCCACTCTTGCGAGACCTCCACCTGAAGTATTGTGTTCAACTCTAGGGCCTCCAGCATGAGGCAGACATGGACCTGCTCAAGCAGGTCCAAAGGAGGGCCATGAAGATGATCAAGGGGCTGGAGGATTTCCCCTGTGAGGACAGGCTGGGAGCTTGAGTATTTCCCCTGTGAGGACAGGCTGGGAGAGTTGGGGCTGTTCAGCCTGGAGAAGAGAAGGCTCCGGGGAGACCTTATAGTGGCCTTCCAGGACCTGAAGGGGGCCTACAGGAAAGATGAGGAGGGCCTCTTGATCAGGGACTGCAGTGACAGGGTAAGGGTAATGGTTTCAAACTGAAAGAGGGTAGATTTAGATTGAATATTAGGAAGAAATACTTCAGTTAGGTTGGTGAGACACTGGAACAGGTTGCCCAGAGAGGATGGGATGTCCCATCCCCACAAGCGTTCAAGGCCAGGCTGGGTGGGGCTTATGAGCAACCTGATCCAGTGGTAGGTGTCTCTGCTCATGACAGGGGGGTTGGAACTGGGTGTTCTTTGAGGTCTCTTCCAACCCATGATTCTATGAAACAGGTAATTGTTTGATGCTGCTGAGGTCAGGTCAATACCTGCCAGCTGGGCTTGGCTCTCTGGAGAGCAGCTTGCCAGGGCTAAGAGTCACCTGGGCATAGCTACCTCCCATGTAAACAGCACCTTTTCATATAGAGGCAGAAAAATTTATAAGGGGCCCAGTGTGGAAACTGGGCTGTTCTACGTGTAAAAAGATACACCAGTCTTAGAGGAGACATCTGACTTTGAGGGTTTATTTTGTCACACAACAGTGGGATAAGGGGAAATTTGAAGTCTGTGTGAAAGAAAATCTAAACAGATGTTGCTCTTCTCTATAAGCTAGTTCTTTAAAAGGTGACATTGTTAATGTGTTGAGAAAAGCCCCCTAACACCTTGATTTTAATTTGATTGGGAAGTCTTAAATCACATGATGACATCAGTGTTATTTTTGCCTCATGACACTGGCCTCCAGACTCTGGCTCACGTACACATTGCTGACCTTCTGCCCTCGGGCTATGGTGTTTTCCAAAGCACTGATTTTTTTTTCTTAGCCATTTACACATTTGAAATGAACAGTACAATGGGCAATCTCCACAGCTCATTAAAAAAAACTCAGTTAGAGGAGCTTTTAAACAAGGTAATACAGTTGGTAAGCTTGACTAACCTCTAGGAGTGTTAATCCTGTCTTCTAATGATGGTCTGAAACCTTCTCCTTTTATCACTAACATAAAAGTCTTCTTGCACCAACAGGGCAATCAGAAAGGACAGACTCAGGTGTTCAGGGATGCTGGAATGCAATTGCTTCAGGGTAGGCTGTCCATATGCAAAATTGATGACTTCCTCGTTACATTTAGATGGAAGGATCACAAGTCTCATACCTGACATTACTTTGCAGGACAGCTTGGCAGCACCACGTGTCACTCGTTCCAGGATATTTCAAGAGCAATGTGAGTAGTGACGTGCAAGGACCCCTCAGTGCACAGCTTCAGCAAAATGCCTCATTCTGGAGCCTTTGTGTGTGTTATTTCTTCCACATTCTCCCTCCTTGCCTCATACAAAACTCCATCTCCTACCTCTCGTACACAGAGCCCTGTTTTGGGAAGAATGTCGATAGCCCAGGTGCAATATCTGACAAACTCCTTGTGGGCTGCTGGGGAGGATCAAGTGAAGGATTAGCAGTGGTTTATTTTTTTCCTTGGGATGGTCAGCAAGTGCCAGGGTATGACCTGCTGCTAGTGCTACAGCAGTTCAGCTGGTGCCTGCACAGGGAGCAGCAGGTGGACATGCACTTCCCACCTCTGACCCAAAGTTCCTCCTTACAGATGTTCAGGAGTATTTTGTGGTTATACCTGTTCAAAAAAGAGCTTCTTCTTTTCTATATTTTACTGGCCAGATGGTTTTGTTACGTAGGTCTTTTATTTTTCTTTTGAGGAACAGTGGTTGCTAGTAAAAGACAAATGGTCTTTAAAGCAACACAATTTACCATAGAGTGGATGCACTGTCTGCTACGAACAGCAAAATAAACTCTTTGTCCATTAGGAATTAAACCACCTTTTGCAATGGAATTTCTTGCAAGCAGAAGTACCCCAATAGCTGACCTGTTCAGACAAAGCAGAAATGAACTCTATGAATGATAACCTGTAAATTTATTTCTTCACTTGTGGCATAAATAGGTGGAAAAGTATGTGAGTTGCTACAAACAGCAATGTAAATGGTACTCTTTGAAATGTATTTCCTCAGATCTAAAGACACCACGGCTAAGATTTTCAGCAACCAATTTCTATCAAAGTCCATAGAAGTCAGGCACTTCAGACCACTACAAATCTGGCCCATGAGTACTGACTATAGTGCAGATATAATGAGTGTATAAAACTGGTCTTTCACTTTAACCAGGTATCCGTGGAAGAATACTTAGTAGTGATTTTCAACAGTGGAAAGAAGGTTGGAAGGAATAAGGCATGTAACTTGCTTCATTTTATTTCACTGACTTTCCAACTTCAGAAATACCAGTTAAAACATTTCATTAAAATGCTTGACAATAATTACATCCTATCAGCAGCACTGCTATGCTTAAGAAATAATAGTCCATTAAAGTTAAGAAGCTGATAGAAAAATAGGCTCTGTCTCAAAAATAGGGTCTGTCTCTCTTCTCACAGATGTACAAGATCTGTTTGCTACTCTTCTACCCGGACTAACTCGTCTGCATGAAGCACAGCAGCATTTAGGCTGCCAGTCCCTGGAGCGGAGGCTCCGCCGGCTGCGGGGAGGGGCTGACAAACAGCTCTGCAGGACACAAAGGAAGGGACTGAAGGGTCTGGTGGGGAACAAACTGGGACTGGGAGTGAGAGGGGAGGGATCACCGTTTGCTCTCGCACTGGCTGTTCCCAGACATCTGCCCTGCAGAGGACAAACAGCAGCAGGTGGGAATGACTGACCAAGGGTTGGAAGGACGTATTCAGAAGAGGAGGGAACAACATACAAATGCACGGTCACGTTACCTTGAGTTGGCAAAAAGGGTGACCATCCTTCTCTGTTTCTAGTTTACTGGGTTTTATTAAACATACAACCTTATCTTTCTAAAAGAAATTAAGTCAGTTTTGCCCTTTTATAGCCACAAAAAACTGATGACATGTCAAGGTCTGACTCAAAGCAGAACTGGTTTTAAAATAATACGGTTAACAAGTGCAGCAAATGGAAAGATCAAACAACTGAAGCCATGGTGCAAAAAGAGATTCCTGATATGGAAAAGGCTGTGGGAATATGCAGGATTTAGGGGATATGGGACTCAGGATGCCTCCTAGTTTTGAAAGGGAAGAAAGCATGAGGACATACCAGTTCTGTTTGCAGAGATCACAGGGGAAAAAGGAGGCAAGGGGACACTAGTGGGAGTTGTAAGAGAATGGGGGAATAAGCATGAAATGGGATGGCTAAATGCAGAATTAATCCCATTTAAATTTAAAAATTTGCTTCATAAATACCAAGCTCAAATCTCAGCCACATACTAAAAACTGGCCAAGCAACTGTTTCCCTTTGAGTCTAGCTGCTGCCCGAAGGCAGTATTGCACTTACGTAGACCTGTGCCTTTACAGAATCCAAATACCAGTTTCAAAGCCAGCTACAGGAGAGACTTCTGCACACCCACATTGTCTTCTGCCATCAAACAACTGACTGGCACCACCTACTCAAACCTTGCCTTCAGAGACTGCACTGTTTGGCTAGCCTGTTGTTTGCTTTCTTGTACAGATTTCTTAATTTTGCATTTTCGGGAGGACTGGGAAGGGGAAGTGTCTATCATCACACTGGGCAGCTTCTTCTGTGTTTGTGTTCACAAGGCAGCTTGCAGGCTCTGATAACCTCAGCATCTGGCATATCTACTGATGCTGCTTGTCAAACTGGCCCAGATCTGCTCTTCTCAAGTACTCCAGTCTCTGAACTGGTTTTCCAAATACTTACTTTAAACCTCATGCCAGCCAGCCACAATCTCACCCCATCCATTTATGATTTCTTTTTTGATACAAGTGGAGGCAGACCTCAATGCCTAACTGAAGCCAGCCTAGAACAGGCAGTATTTAGCTCTTCTCCCCAAAGACACAATCCTAGTGCTATTACTTTTGCTGAACAGAAGAGCTATCCAAGTTTAAATTAGTGCTTTATAAGAAAAATGGTAGGAGTGTTACTTTGGGTGTGTGGGCGGCAAACATGTTCCTTGATTTGACTGGGTTCAAGTGAACATTTTATGTTTTCTCAACTTATTTTCCCTTGGCCTCTCAATGAGTTCTCTGAAGAAGCTGTTTCCTTTCAGTTGATGCAAATCTTCCAGTCAGCATCAATGCTCAAGGCTAAATTTTCCAGCATCAGCGCAGAGGTCTTCGTGTTGTATGTGAAAAGCACTTCTTTTTCTTTCCCATCTGAACAGGAAAAGAGAGTTTGTTATATGATTTAAGAAGAGTAGTTACACATTACTGCCTCCAGTTTTTAATTCAGACTGTCCCTGCCACTGGTGGAAAAGACTGATTAAAAAAAGAAATAGTAGTCAAATCTGTCCAGTATACACATAAAAATGCAGCAGACTAGAAAAATGATTTCTTTTTTTTCTGACCTTTCAAACCATGGAACTATTCATGGATTTTTTTTTTTTCCTGAAAACCAAAATGAAACAAACAAAAAAATCCCTTTTTTCAATATCAGTTTTCTTCCAAGCAATCTAAAAGTCCTCAAGGTTGCAGCCTCAGGTGGGGGCAGAAAGTCCATGTCCACTCAATTCCCAAAATGAAGGGACATGCTTGGAAAGCAGCCAGAAGTGATAAGCACTTTCTTTAGATCCCTATCCATATGGGATCCCTCACAACTCCTAGAGACCCCCACATAGTCAGGAAATCCAGATACTTTTGAATGAACAGGAGAACAGAAAAGTAATTCTGGCTTTGTTTGCAAATTCCCTGCTCTAGACCAGGCAGGCTTACAGATCTGAGCAAATGGCCCTTCATTTGAAACGCTGTCTCTGCTCATACTCTGTGCAGGACAAAGCTACCTGAACTTCTTAATTCTGAACCACTTTTACTGGTGTACCTATCACCTTACAAAGCAAGTGTTCTTCAGTTCTGCATGAAGTATTAGTGGTGAGTAGTTGCTGGCTCCGTTCACTAAATTCTGTTCTTGATATCAATGTTAGCAAAGAAAACTAAACAAAGATGCACCTTATGCTGTAACACTTCCTTTGCAGAGCTGTCAGTTTGCCCCCTCTAGTGAATGGAAGCAGAGCAACACTATTTCAAAAAGCTGTGGTAAAACAGAAGTCAGTTCCTTACCCTTGGAACAGGCTGTCACACACGTGGGTGGCTGTCCAAATCCCAGAACTATCACCCGCTCAACCACACACGTAGTGCGGTATTGTCCACTTCCATCTCTGCAGCTGAAAGTGACAATTATTTCATACACATTAGTTTCTGTCCATCTCTACAAGTTTGCTGTCATGCAGGGAAAGTACTACTTCAGTCTCCCCCTGAAACTTCCCTACTTCCTACACTAGCTTCCTTTCTTTTTTTTCTGTGGCAAAAAGTGTGGCTTTGACAGTGAGAAAAGTTCTGAATATTTGCAAAACAGTAGTTAAAGCTCCAAAGTATAAATGTAAAGCTAATGATAACATTTTTCAAGGAAGATGTTTCATTCTGAGGCACAATTAATATTTCATTTTGTAACTCGTCTAATTTTTATTAAAAAGCTCTAAAAATACTCCAATCAAAATTAAACTGTCCTTTCCAGAGTGAATAGAACATTAGAGCATTCATCTCAAAATCACTTTTTCCAACATCTAGATTTTTTAGCAATTTATCAATACATCCTTAATTTTTAAGCTTTTCAGATTTGAAGCAAACTTTTAGCTACACTAGTAGTACAAGCTAGTCTGTGCTTTTGCTCTGTGTTAAATTTTGTAGTTTTAGGACCACCTCCTACATATTTTTGAACCCTGAAGGAGTGAAGAGCTGCCTGTGAAATTACCATTTATGCACTTCACAGCCCCATGGGCAACATACCTCAGTAGTAAAAGTGTCAGAGTGACATATTTAGCACCTCTTTCCTTACAAGCAGCTATGGATATTTTTGGCTTTTAGGTTGTTTCACTCAACCTTTGCAGGCTGTGTCCCTTTGTGATTTCTTTCAGGTGCTTTTCTTGTCTATTTTACCATGCTAATATATATATTGTGCATTTGTTGATGACTTTTGCAGACTACATATAATGGTGTCTGTTTGTGGTTGCCACATAGAGTATCTCAAGTTGGAAGCGACCCATAAGGTTCAAGTCCAACTCCCTGCTCCTTGCAGAATTACCTAGAACTAAAACATGACTAAGAGCATCATCCAGATGTTCCATAAACTGTGACAGACTTGGTGCCTTGACCTCTTCCCTGGCAAGCCTGTTCCAGTCACTGACTATCCACTCAGTGAATAAGATCTTAGAAAAATACATCTTAGAAAATACAAACACTCCAGACATTGCCTATTTGCAAATCTCTCAGTTCATCTTCTTTTGTCTCTCTGATAGGCTTTACTCTTGCTGATGACCTCCTTTGTATTTGAATAAATAGAATCTCTAATCTGACTAGACTGAAACCATCTGAGACAACTCAGTATTTCTCCCTCACCTTGTGCTGCCCTTAAGCTTATGCAGAAGATTGTTCACCTCTGCAGTGTCATGACAGATTCTGCATGCTCTGGGACTTCACTAAGCAACAGATAAGACGAATACTTTGATGTTTGTAAGAAGGCCTTGTGGTCTAGAAAAGGCATTTCCAATGACACTGTGTTGGTGGCTTTGCTGTTACCTGGAAGAGAGGATGTTCTTGTGGAAAGTGAATTTCCGATAGAGGAACTGCTTCTTGTGGAGGTACTGAAAGGAATGCCCATCATCTAGGTAGAGCTCACCTACTGCACAGGCCTGTGAAACACACCAGGTAAGAGTACACATTAACAGCAGCTTATAGGGCTGGACAATGAAGAAGTCTCACTATATGTTATGCTTCATAGTGAAGGGTGTGTATTTATTTTTCCTTAGTGACTTGTATCCCCAGAAGGCTTGGGGAGTTCAGCTCCAAAAGTGCTTGAAGACTTGGACATCCTTGTAAACTGATGTGGGTGCCAGGTGTCACCTCATTTATTAGAAAAAACAGCTGGGGCAAGTTCTCTGTGTCTAAGAGGAAGTTTGTGGCCTGTTCATTCTCTGCTCCTTCCTTCACAGACAAGAGAAGGGCTGAGAAAGGTCAGAAGTATCTTCTGCCTCTGTCAGATAGTCTCCCTTTGAGGACCCAGTGGGAGGGAGGTGGGAGCCTCAAACAGAAGTGGAGAAGAGCCATGGGGCACACAGATACCATTGTGCTGAATGAACAGGGAGCAAGGACATTAAAAACATCAGATGAAGTAAAATATAACTTTGTAAAGGGGATGTAATCTCAGAGTACCTCTGTGTCCAGGGCCACGTGGAGTTCATAAGAAACATCTATCATCCATTCAGTGGATTTTCCAGCCGTGGTCTTCAGAGGTATCACAGTGCCCCCCCTCTGGAACACAGGAATCTACCAAAAGTAAAGCCAGGGGAGAAAGCTTCATATACTCTGATCATATCATTTTAACTTGGAACAGGGATAACTGAAGCTTGCTCTTATCAAAGCTCAGAAATGAACTTTTGCCACAAGTACATGAAGAAAACTAATCAGCTAACAATGGGGACAGTAGTAATCTTTCTGTGCAAGTGAAATAGCTTTGCCTGGAGAAATCACCCTTACATCATCTCACTTTTATCTATCACCAGGACGCGTTAGTGTTCCATCTAACGACCAAGGAGATGGGACTTTCTTCTCTGCAAAAGCTATTTCAGATCACATTCCTACAACAAAATTGAAATGATACTTTTCTGATTTTGAATGTTGAGCAAATGAAAGCCCCCCCTCCTTTTTTTTTTCTGCTCAATGGAGGTAGTATTTTAAGAGAGAAACATACATTTTCCAGTGTTACTGGGATCTTCAGAGTGCCTGGATGTTCCATCCGTTTAAATTTTCTGAAATCATACCAAATCTGGGAAAAATGAAAAAGAAAGAATGAGCACCACATATACAGCAAGATCTGTTCCCTCTGCAGATGCAGTTACTCCTCTGTTTAACCTTACTGTCACTGTTCCTAACAACCTATTTGGTGTGCAAGAAATAGCATTTACTTTTTAAATCAAATGTACTTCTGGATGGAAGAATAAATTCTCATTCCTGAGGCACAAAAATAAACTAGTCTTTTCTATGGTTTTTGTAACATCTTGTACATCTTAAAGCACCTGGAAGTGCAAAACAATGAAGTAAGTTTTTTTTTTAATCTATAAATGCTGAGTGTCAGAATAATTGTATTTTACTGAAGTGAAAATTAACAACAAAGTTGCTAATAACAGGTCACAAAAAAGAGCTGTATCTGAAACTTCCCATGCCAGCAGGTTTAACTGCTTTAACTGTGCCAGGCAGTCAATTCCCACAGAGATCTTGATATTTTTCTTAATTTGCTTGGAGAGCCTACTCTGTTTTTCTCCTTATACTGATGAGAATTCTAAGTGTCCTCAGGTGTATTAGTGCAGTCACAAGGCTCTACGTGGTCTCTCACACTCCCCTTTGCTGCTGTCTTTCCTTTCATTCCTCTCTAGAGCCTCAAGCTTTCCCTTACAAACAGTTTTCATCAAATTCTTTCCCTTTCTCCACCACTTAAATGCTCACAGTGCCATCCTGTGGATAAGTAACTTGAATTCAGAGAGGAACTGATCTCTACATATCAGTCTTTGCTACACTCATCCCAGGCTACAGAGGCTTGTATTTCCTTCTTGTAATTTTCCCTCCCCATGGTTTCCCTCTGATTTCCTTGTGCCCTTTCTTCAAAGATTCCTTCTCCTCCACATAAAATAGCAGTTTAACCCAGTGAGAAATACATGAAAAAAGTGGACTGACAATTTTGTTGTTTTTTGGTGTTCCATGAGAAGCAGCAAGCCTCAAGGGGAGATTTAAATTATAGGAGGCCTGAGATTTGTGCAGCAGCTCTTGGAAAAGCAAGAAAGTAAATTTACTGTGAGCCAAGGCTGGAAGATTGAGGGTGGCACAGAATGGCCAGCCAGCACCTGGCACAGCAGCACTGCTCAGTAGTTATGAGATGCAGAGCTGGAAGGTTGTGTACAAAAAACTCCTTCAGGCTGAACAGCTTCATGTTCATCCTCACCTCCTCTGGCCCTGGAAGCAGCACACTCACTGCCTTGGCCTCTGGCTCCGTGACTGGATGCACCAACAAGGCATTTCCTGGAGAAAAACATAAACACGGCTGTGATCCTGAAGACTGCACCTCACTGGAGCAGAAGCTGTGTGCTCTGGGGTTGTCAGCCTCCTATAGCCATTTTTGGGACTTGCTTGGGCACACCATGTGCTTAGGTTCTTCTGCTGGGGAAAAAAGGCCTGTGCAGGGAGGTGGTGGCTGCTTGCCTCCTGTTCTGTTATAGCACTGGGGTGCACTGTATACCCACCAGCCTGGGGGCACTTCTGGCTCCCTCACAGGCTAAGAGATGACTGCCTGTTTGCTCTCTGGTTGAAAAAAATACTACACTTTTCAAACCAAAAGAGTGGAAT
>NW_008615823.1:7089-19659 GCF_000691845.1 Merops nubicus | reverse complement strand
AAAAAAAAATAAACTTAAAAAATCTTTTTAAACTTATTGAACTTAGAGATGGTTCTTCTTAACTCAAAAAAACCCCACCATTAATGTATACAGACTTTACAGTTTGATAAACTTCTTCCTTCCTTGCCCACTGGTGATGCAAGCTGAACTCTAGAGTCCTCTGAAATGCTCTGCTTCACCACACCTGGCTTTGCTGCCAAGTCCTGCCTACCTTGGTCAGGCTTCTGCATGAGAAGTGAATCTCCCTTCATTTGAAAGAAAGACATTAGTGAGTACTCTTGAGCCCAAAGGTAACAAAAACCACAATGAAATGCAACATTCAGAGCACCGGTGCCCCAGAAAGCCAGTCACATCCTGGTCCTGCCTACCTTGGTCAGGCTTCTGCATGAGAAGTGAATCTCCCTTCATTTGAAAGAAAGACATTAGTGAGTACTCTTGAGCCCAGAGGTAACAAAAACCACACTGAAATGCAACATTGAGTGCACCCGTGCCCCAGAAAGCCAGTCACATCCTGGGCTGCATCAAACAAAGTGTGGCCAGCAGGCTGAGGGAGGTGATTCTCCCCCTCTACCCTGTGCTGGTCAAACCCTCCCTGGAGTGCTGTGTCCAGCTCTGGAGTCCCCAGTGTAAGAATAACAAGGACCTGCTTGAACAGGTCCAGAGGAGGGCCACGAAGATGATTGGGGGCTGGAATCCCCTATGAGGACAGGCTGGGAGAGCTGGGCTTGTTCAGCCTGCAGAAGAGAAGGCTCTGGGGAGACATATAGTGGCCTTTCAGTACTTAAAGGGAGGCCCCTTATAAGTACAGGAAAGATGGGAGGGACTTTTTCAAGGGCATGTAGTGGAAGGACAGGGGGGGAATGGGTTCAGACTGGAAGAGGGGAGATTTAAATTAAAAATTAGGAAGTTCTTCACTATGAGGGTGGTGAGACATTGGAGCAGGTTGCCCAGGGAAGTTGTGGATCACTAGATGTTCAAGAGCAGGCTGGATGGGGCCTTGTGCAACCTGGTCGAGTGGGAGGTGCCCCTGCCCATGGCAGGAGGGTTGGAACTAGATGATTTTTAAGGTCTCTTCCAACCTAAACCATCCTGATTCCCCTCCCATTCTCTCTTCCCATGTAGGCTGAATGTGCTTTACAGACACACACTCATGTCTTAACTCCTCAGAACAATGACTTTAGCAGCCAGCCATATCAGAGTAAAAAACAACCAGCTTTGGATGGTAACTGTTTGCTACTGTCATTTCTGAAGCAGACTGTGGTCTTAGCTGCTGCAGTGAACTTTAAAGTTTCAGGTCAAACCCAACCATGTACTTTCAAAGTGACTTGTGAGAGTGAACCAGGTTTCTTTATCTCATATGACCTCCTATTTTCAAAGTCCTGTTAAAGTGCCAGGTCCTTTAAAGAGGTCTCAAGTTCTATATTTAGTTACATGGTAATTTTTTAAAGTCTTGGGTGGACTTTTCATGTTTTATTTTTGCCATGTGACACTTTATCACCTCAAAAATATTTAACTCAAATTCCAGAGAATGATAAGACACTTGCTTACCCAGCATGTACTCATTTTCCACACCGAAAGTTTCTATTTTCCCTGGAAACTCTATCCAGAGAGCCCTGCAGAAAGAGAGAATGGGATTCAGTTAGTTCCTCCTCTCCTACCAGCCTGTTCAAGGCCTTCTTCTGGCATTTTTCAGGCTCCATTTTCTCCTGCTGTTTACAAGGTACCAGCTATCAAGAACTGAAGATAGGGCAAGGTCCTCTTCTGTGCCTTAAAAGTACCCTGACGACAGTTCTCAGTACAACACGGGTTAAGACTCTCCGATACACCTATGGTGTGGCTTCCTACAGCCTCACTTTCTTCTCTCCTGCCTTCTTCCTTACAAACTTGCACCACATACACCTTCCTTCCAGCAAAGGAGAGATGGATAAGCCTTTCTGTTGCAGCTTGCCAGCAATGCTGACACCTGAGGAGCTAGTCCCTGCAGCACAATCCTTCCTGTTCTCACCAGCTCACTGCTGCTTTTATAGCATGTATCTTCCTGATCACGACCAAAAAACCTGCTCCAGAACTTCATTTTCAGTCTTTCTCAAAAAAAGGGAAGTGCAACAACCATCTGGTTACAGAACAGGAGTTGTATATTTAAAGTCTGAGAGATTATGACAATAACAGCTTGGTCAGAGACAGGGTCTGAGTTTTCTTCAGAAAAATCCTCTCTCACCTGCTCACTCACAGGCATCCACTTGTTCCCTGCAGCCCTGCTCTTCATGTGCTTGCTAATAAGGCACTTTTTCAACTCTGCTTGTCTCTGAGTAAAAAATACCACACTTCCTCTAGTTCTGTACCTACTGTAGCAAATTTAACAAAATCAAAGTTTTATTTAATATAAACATGCCCACAGGCAATGCTCATGGCCACATTTCATCAAAGATAGAAACTGGCTGTGTCAATGCCTAAAACAGGGGCACCTACACATGTGCAGACAGACGCTCACACTATGCAAATCAGCTTCCAAACTCAAACCACTCAACCCTTGTCAAAAAGACCTTTTTGTTTCTAAAGCTTAGGAGATGTGTTGTATTTGTGTAACAGTAAGGAAAGGTAAATGCCATCCACAAGGACAGTTCTGGGCAATCTAAAAGATACACCAGTACCAGGGACACTAAAGACATTAATCTTTTGCTGAAAAGATTATTGCATTCAGTTTTGCTAAGGTACTTTCTTAGAGGTTAGAGAAAAGCAGAACAGACATTTATTTCCTAACTCCGTATCTCTTCTAGATGACTAGATTCTCTACTAAAAGAAAAATGATAAGAAACACTGCAGAGATAAAGGATCAAATTATCAACATGAAATAAGCTTTTGTAACAGTAAGAATTCATCAGTAACAAATATTTTCCTCAGGGGCAAAATAGCCTTTATGTTTTTAGGTCAGCAATTTCAGAGTCTGTTACCCACTGTTTAAAGTGTAGGCTGGAATACTACATAATGTTCTTTATCATGATGAGACATCTGGAGTCCACAGTACTTTAAAAACCTGTTTAAGGACTGTGCAGTGTTTATTGAATTGTGTGTTCCAGGTGTAACTTGGAAAACAAATAACAAACATAAAATTTCCTTCTACCAAAGCGTGCAGAATGCATGAAAACAGAACTTAATACTTTTTTTTTTATAATATTTAACTAAGCAATCAGAAAAGCAAGAGCTGGTTAATTTAACTGCTCTGCTCCAAGCAGCTGCCTGAGGCTGAGCACTGCAGCTGCTGGGTGTTGCTCTCACCTCATGACGGGCTCGGCGGCGGCGTGCGCGCGGTAGAAGAGCGAGTAGAGGTAGGGCAGGAGGACGTAGCGCTCTCGCACGGCCGCCCTGATGAGCTGGCTGCTCTCCTCCCCAAAGAGCCACGGTTCTCGCCGCTTGCTCTCCATGTTAGAGTGCCCTCTGAAGAAGGGCTGGTAGGCTCCAGCCTGATACCAGCGTACGAGTAACTCTGGTTCCGGATCTCCAATAAACCCTCCCACATCAGCTAGATAATGCGCGGACAAATAAAAATACAGTTTGGGAAATGATTCTGAAAAAGGTGAAGTTCTCCTCTAACAAACATTCCCAGTGTATAAAGCCATGCATTTAACAGCCTGCTCGCACTTCTGTTGGGCAGCTGCTTGTCCAAGTAAGAGTGGGAAACCAGTATAACAACAGAAATCGGAGGAGAGCTTTTGGAGGCTGAGTGAGTCCCTTCCCCAGTGACAGAGGATTGTGACAATGATGCTGCAGACCACCTGAGGACCACTGCTCCAGAAGGGACATAAACACTGCATAAGAGTTAGTGGAGAAATGATGGTGAGAGCCCAGGTATCGGCTTCTGAGACTGGACTAATTTGTGACACTGCCTGGAAATGCACTGGACTGTTGAGCTTTCCACCACTGGTGTTGAAATCTATCTTGGGATACAAGCTTGGTGGCATCAGTGATTTATGGATCATGAGCAGCTCCAGCTAACACCTTACCTCCACAGAATGAAATCCCTGCCATGCTGATGGTGAGAAGCATTGGAATGGATATTTTCAAGTAACTCCACTCTGCCGTGTTGTCTCCAGTCCACACTGCCCCTGGAAATACCCAGTTTCAGCATTACACAGGGAAACTGGACATATGCTTCAGTTTATTCTTGCAGTTAAGGAAAGAAGACAAGAAGGGTCATGAACTACAGATGAACTGCTGTTCACTGCAACTTTTTTTTCTTTATGCATGCATGCTCCTAAAGTATGCAGTAAAAACTATCAGTCTCTACAAGCATCTGAAAGAGGGTTGTAGACAGGTGGGTGCTGGTCTCTTCTCCCAAGTAACAAGTGATAGGACATGAGGAAACAAGCTCAAGTTGCACCAGAGGAGGTTTCAGTTGGATATTAGGAAAAAATGCTTCCCTAAAAGGGTTGGAAAGCCCTGGAAGAGGCTGCCCAGGGCAGTGGTGGAGTCACCACCCCTGGAGGGATTTAAAAGATGTGTAGCTCATAGAATCATAGAATGCTTTGCGTTGGAAGGGACCTCAAAAGGTCATCTAGTCCACCACCCTTGCAGTGAGCAGGGACATCCCCAACAATATCAGATTACTCAGAGTCCCAACAAGCCTGACCTTGAATGTCTCCAGGGATGGGGCCTCCACCACCTCTCTGGACAACCTTTTCCTGTGTTTCACCACCCTTGCCATAAAGAACTTCCTAATGTCTAATCTAAATCTACCCTGCTCCAGTTTAAAACCATTGCCCCACAACCTATAGATGTGGTGCTGAGGGACATGGTTTACTGGTGACCAGGCAGTGCTGTGTTCATGGTTGGACTTGATGATCTTAAAGGTCTTCTCCAACCAAAATGACTCTATGAAAAACAGGTCTTGGTTTGTCACAGGAAACAGATTGTTATTCTGCCTTTAACTTCCACACACTTTACCAGCCTCTCCTGATGTTGTTCATCACTTGCACTCTTATGAGCTCACCATGTCAGTATTTCTAAGATAGTTTCTGTCCTCTCTAGACTTAACTACTTACACCAAACTTAACAGAGCAAAGCAGCATGGAAGGCATCCAGTCTGTCCTTACTTACCATACCTCTGTGATCCAGCAAAGAAAGATCGTGTGAGGACAAATGGTCTCTCTTTTCCTGAAGAACGTCTGATGAGTCCTTCTGCAGTTGCCATTTGCTGAAAATTAGGAATATAAGAGTCAGGGAAACAAATTCTATAATTAGGTTATTTGTTATAAGCCTTTTAAGCCCTTCCAAGGCAGGAGAATTAACAACTCTGTACCTACAAATAATACATATTATTAAAGCAACACTTTCTTACTAGAATATACTTGAACAATAAAAAAATATTACTATTGTGTAGTCCCAGGCAATGTCTTTACATTGTTATGGTAGAAGGGCATGGATGTTGTCACATGTTCTTGTGACCAATCACAAAGTTTACTTTAAATACAGCAATACCCAGCACAGCAGTTTCAGTCCTTGATGGAGGTGACAGAATACCTGGTACTGTGTATATCACCACATTAGACAATGACAGTAGCTGCTGGTTTGTGTCTGCAGGTGCTCTACCTGGTAGAACCCGTAGAGGTTGTGCACCTCCCGATGCTCCCAGCTGTTGTAGTGCACAGCATCCTTCTGCATTGTCAGTTCTGCCCCTTTGAAGACTGAGGGCTCGTTCATGTCATTCCACACAAAGAGGATGTTGGTGGATCCCTACGACACAGGGTTGCAAACAGGATGTAGCAGAGCCATTGATGTGACCTACTGTGTTTATCTCTAGCCAGACCAGCCTGAGGTAGGAGTAGCAAGACATGGTAGTTATACTCCTGTGGTTGTTTGAAAGCTGCCAGTCATTCATCTAACCTCTCTTGGTGGCCCTTCTGGTCAGTGTGGCAGCCTACAAGCCTGCTTAATTTTTGCAATTCTTACAAAACTCAGGAGGTACTTGCTGTTCCTGCCTTCTGGTGAGGGAAAGGAGGCAAGGAAAACAGAAGTATTAAACAGCCATGAGGAAAAATTCTGCGAAGGCCAGAAGAGAAAACCTGGAGAGGAAAAGCAGCTTGGGAAATGTCTACTACACATGTCTACTTGGGAGTTGTTTCAAAAACCCTACTGCAAAGCAGAACTTTGAGGTGGAGGGGGTGGAACTGGAGGTGTCCAGCAGTGTTCACTGATACACTTCTAGCACTAGACAGGGGTGCTGTGAGGAAGGTCACAGCAAAGTGACCATGAGCTATGAGAGAGCACTCCTACATCAGTCCTTGTGTGCTACCATGGTAGTAAAATCTGGAATTGCAGCAGCTGTGTTAGATTACAGGTTTCTAAAATGCAGTTTGTCCATCCTACTGCTGCAGTTCAGTGAGCAGGTTCACTGCTGGCATATGAGTTCCAGCTTCCTTAGTGTAGATAAGTCCACAGAGAAAATCCTTCTGTAGTACTTCAGCTTATCAAGAAAATTTCCTCTATGCTATAGCACAGCTACAAAAGCCACCAATTTACTTAGCCAGTAGTCTATCTTCCCTCTTTTCCCTATTTTCAGGCTTTCTGGGATATGTAGATCAGAGCAAATAAATACACACCTTGTATGTTTTGAAGGCAAACTGATCTCCATACCATTTCCGCACTTCAGGATTGGTGAAATCCAGGTAACAAGAGGAACCTGTGCATGGGGGAGATCCCAATTATTTACTTGATTTTAAGAGCAAGCATGCATTGCCTTTGCACCTATACAACAGCCTAAGGCCCAGATGCTTTCCACGTGGGCAGCAATAATGTAGTCACTGTAGTTTCTGAGTAAAAAGCTCAAGAGAAAATTCCCAATTAAACTATTCTACAAGATTTTTAAAATAAACAGCTTCAAATGTAGAGACAGAGAGTTTTTTTTTTACCTGGCCAACAGATGCCCTCAAAATCTTGCCCATTTCTGTCTTTCACAAAATATCCCTTTTCTTTTGCCTGTGAATACAGGGTGTACATGGGATCAACCTTAATGTGGGGATCTACAATGACGACAAGCTGCCAGGGTAAGAAAATAAAAAGCATCATTAGCATCAACTGTACTGAATAAAATAGTGAGAGTTCACTTTTTAGAAAAGGCAGATAATGATTTCACTTCAGGTCAAGGAGAGACCTTTGTCACCAACTTGAGAAAGCAGTTACCAGCTCTTGTATATACTGTGCTATACTTACGTATAACAGCTGAATTCACAAGGAGGGCATGAATTCATGCTTATCTCTCTGAAATAATGGCCAACTCCATTGCTTCAGATAAAATCAAGTACCCCAACCCCTAAAAACATTGCTTAATTCACTGCTGCACTCTGTGAATGGGAAAATAACTGATTTCCATGTTCGTGTCCCTGCTTAAAATTATTTGCCTTAAGACCTTTAAATGTATCTTAGATTTCACAGCATACAACAGCAACAGACAGCTTTCTAAGGTTTTTAAATGTCCACATATTGTATTTTACTGTTACCTTCTGCTGCCATTAACTGCCTAGCTGTAAAGCTGAGAAAGTCCTTTAGCTCCAGCTAAAAGATTATAAAACTCAAATGCTATTTCAACAGTCCCCCATTCATTGATTTTTGGCAAAGATTGCATTAAGCAATTCCACAACTTTTAGATATTAACTGTATACGTTTTAATACCTCCATAATTCCAAGGAAAGTATTTTAGCTGTAAAAGCAGAAATAAAGAGTAACTAAGCTAACAGACTGCACATCATAGCAGAACTTCACCAGAAGCAGAAAACGTTTAGTTTGTGGCAATCAATTGTATCAACATAAATGACAAATACCAAGTAATATAAGAAAATAAAAGGTATTATTAATCGAAAGAAAAGCTGAAGCAAGGATAGTAACCACCAGTGGTGAAAGCTCATGTTAATTAGAAAAATTTTCTACTGTGCCCTTCAAGGACAGCACTGGGCTGCCTCTGTAAGATGGAGCTTCACATGTGTCAAACTTAGCTTTATGGTCAGGGTACAGAACAAACAATGAAATAATAAAATGGCACAGCAACGAGGAGCTGAATTAAAGAAGATGGCTTGTGCACCAGATCACAACACAGACTAATCTACTCTGTTGGAGGTAGACTGCTTTCAGTACCTGAAGTACCTTGGTTAAAGCCAGAAGGGGTAGCTTCACACGACAAAGAAATATTTTCTCTCTTCCTGCTGTATTATTTACCTTGCGTTTTTTCTTCCTGAGATGTTCTTGCATCTTTCTGGGGTTTTGGAATTTCTTTTTGTCCCAAGTAAAATACCTCTTGCCATCTGTGTGCTCTATGTCCAGCCATATCACGTCATAAGGAATGTCATGTTCATCAAAACCATCATCCACTGCCTTGACATCTTGCTCATCCTCGTAATTCCACCGGCACTGATGGTAGCCCAGAGAAAAAAGGGGAGGCAGGGCTTGAGTGCCTAGGAAGAGTGGATGAATGAAGGTCACGTTGCTAATACCCTTCAGGGTTTTATCTAGAGACTCTGGAAAAGTTAACATGATCAACATGCATCTGTCTGCAGCTAGGGAATGCTGGCCTTGGTTGAGTGTAGAGCAGGTTCTTCATGCCAAAGTGACTGAACTCTTGGAATAACAAACATTGCAACGAGCTCAACAGCCAAAAACAGCAGAGGGCTGTAATGATAGCACAAGAGTAAGAAGGAACTTCATGTTCCATGATGCTGAAATGTTATTCCAGTAATCAATATATTATTTTTCTTTTATTTTTTCTAATGTAAAAATGTTCTAGATTATCTTAACTGTTATTAATGCAAACAGCTAAATAGATTTTAATCAGTAGAATGTAATTCCTGTGACTACTTGAACCAGAGTAGTGCAAATATGCCCACAGCTGCTGCAGTAAAAGGAGAACCATGAAACTGCAATTGTTAGGAATTTTTTTTTTAATTAGAAAATTATGAAAATTAGAAAATTTGCCTTATGTATGCATAAGGAAAAAAGGAGCCGGGAAACTTTTTTAGCATCTTCCTGAGCCTCTTGCTTCTTTCCTTTCCCATTATACGTATGTCATCTCTGCTCCCCTCCTAATGTGTCACCCTGGGCAGACACCTATCTTATTCTTTACTCTCCAGGATACCTTCTCCATAACTTTAGTCTTTTCTTATTACAAGGCATGCTGTTTTGGTGACAACTGGCGGTTCTAGCCCCCACTGTCTCTTCTCTTTGTCTAAAGGAGCAATTTCAGACAGGAGTAATTACACTGGCTCATTAGGGCCAAATCTGCCCAGCTGCAGATGCTAGAGAAAACAAGGATGGAGATCTGTCTCCACAAAGCACCAGCCCTTGCTCTCCAAAGTGCAGTTTGGGAACAACGGGCACTCCTGCACACAATGGGCTAGGTAAATATTAACCCACTCTTGGGCACAGCATGTTCCTCAGGGAACCTCCCAGGTAAATGTGCCATGCTGACTGCAGATATGTGAGCTCATACCTGTCAGTGCTGCAAACTGCTTGAAGGTGTCAAACAGGAAGGCATCGATGATGCCGCTCTCTGACATCCAGCGCACGTCGGTCAGAGGCACTGCTCTCTGCTTAGCAGCCTCTGCAGCAGCTCTGGATGGCACCTGCTTTGAAGGAAACCAAGGTAAAACTGAATCTCTCTCTCTCTCTCAAACTTTTGTTCAATGAAGGAGCAAAGATGGAAACCCACTAACACATACCTGGCAGGTATTAGGAATGTACACTGAATGTTTCTTATATATCCTTCACAAATCCTTCACCTTGCATACTGCTTATACAAAGTAGAGTAACAGCTGATGAGGAAAAATGGGGGATGAGGGGCAAAGTAATTAAAGCTTTTCTGTAATTAGACTGCATTTTCTGCAGGATAGTAAAAGTTATAACTATATCATAAGGAAAAAAGGAAATTCATAATTTTAACCATGCAATATAGTGCTGGATTAAAGAAAAGGTTTTTTTTCTCATGGTTTCAATTTTAGTAGAATTCATATGTTTGTGTTTCAAGAGTTGAGCGAGTTAATTTCCTGAACATTTAACGTTTCTTGAAGGTCAAGTACATTCCACAGAAGAAGGAATATGCTAAGCAGAAATGTGTGGCCATTCCAAGAATTTAAAAACTCAGAAAAATTTCTCAGATCCAAGAGATTGTCAAGATTTTTGTCCACCTTTTTTTCTGCCTGCTGCATCCACCAGTGTAGATTTTTTTCTGCTCTAAAATTATATATTTTCTCTATGCTTTCTCCTGTAGACCTGTTAAGATACAAGTTCTATAACTTGGTTCTTGAAAGGAGTAATTTCCTTGCTCTTTTCAGTAGTTAACACACAAACTTAGCAGTAGATAAGACAGGAGGAAGAGATGGATAACTCTTCATCAGGGAGCAAAAGATAAATCTCCAGTAATGTTATGTCCTGTTGGCCCTGCCTTGGAGCATTTTCTTGCGTTATTAAATGCTGTGGCACGTGAGCAACTCTCACCTCAGCTACTGCCTTTGTACTGATATCCACCAGCGTTTCTGAAGAGTTCAGCCAGAAGATCCCTGAAGTTCTGTTAGGCTTGTGTGCCAAGAGAAGGGGCACTGAACCATAAATGCCTATTTTGTCATGGATCTTGTGGCCAAAGATGTCCAAATTATAAAGGCGGTAGGCGTCACCATCGCTAGGACAAACAAAGAGATGAGCTTGTTACAGGTAAGCATCCTGCACCAGGCCAGTTTTAGCTCTACTGCCATCCCACTAAACTCAGTGACCACTCAGTGAACAGCCTGTGTTATGGTCTCTTGTTCAGCATCCAGAGCTGAAATGTGGACAGCCTAGATTACTGCTGCTTTGCTTTGGTCCTTGTTATCTGAATCAAACACTTCTGCTGCCAGGGAGACTACTGTTCATTTGCTCAAAGTCCTCACTTGCGAATTCTGAACTCTCCTGTCATCCCATGGAGTTGCTCTTAGAAGAGTTCTGCTTAAACATGACCAACCCTATGATTCAGAAAAAAACCCACATGGAAAATTGAGATAGAACAGAAGGAGTAATTGATGAAATTTTACAGTGGAAAGGGAAAGCAGAACAACTTACCCCACGTGGACAGGGGCTGTGTCGTTAAACTAAAATATCCTCTACATAATATACATATCTGAAGCTCTTGTCTGCATTAAATTATTAAGACAATGTTTTAGCTCTCCTCTGCAAAAATGGTACTGTTCTCACTATCAGTCTGTCACCTTCACCTCGTGTTTTTGAGAAGAAGTGCTTCTGTGTGTTCTGGTATTCCATAAACATGCTCAAACCCATGTAAAGAGAAGTCCATGCCTACAGAACTAGGACCTGTGGGAAAAACATTAAAAGAGGAGACCACAGAGTTAATTCTCTTAGCTGAAAACAACAGAGCAGAACAACCTAACTGGAAAAAAATATTAAAAAGCAGGTTTTAATAATTAGTATTTCCATGTTACCTTCAACTTCACTTGCATTATTACTTTTGTAAATAGAGGTCATGCTCTAAACAGATTTTATTGTATTTATTCTAATTTTGATCTGGTTAAGAACCTAAAATTAATCACTTTAATAGAAAAAAATACATGCACTAGTGGGTTACTTCTCTGTTCTGTAGTGAAACTGCTTAAAATTATCTCCTATTTCTATACCAGTGCCCACAAACCAAGTTTTGCAGCATGGTGGCCCAGCAGAGTGACCCTTAGAGGCAGAGCTGCCTGTTTTCTACTGCTCCTCAGCCTCAGCCAGGGGAGCAGCAGGCACAAGAGCCTCTGCCAGTGGTATCAGCTTGTCACACTACTGAATACAGAGCAACTTGTGGCTGGTAGACTGACAAGCTGTGGCTTCAGAGCCAGAACCTGACCATATGGACTTTACTCCTCCAACACAGAGAAACAGAAAAACATAATGCTGGCCTAATACATCAGATACAGCATGAACAACAAAGGCAACAGCTTTCCTGCCCCTCTGTGTCTTGACTGTGAGCTGAAGAAGCTCCTGTGTCCAAAAGGAAGCTCCTTCAGACTTCCCCTCACCCTGTTGCTGCTGCTGGGTAATGCTGGTTGCTATAAAAGTCTGCATCATAGTGGTAATGGACAAAGCTAACCAACTCAGTTTAGGTAGAATACAACTGCACAGACAGCAGAGGATCATAAATGTTGGTAATTAATAATTTAAATAGTATTTGAGCTACTGGCCTACGTGTTTCTACAACCACCTTCTTATCTCTTCAGACTGCCTGGTTTTTCCTTTTGTAGTCCCCCATTTAAAAAGAGTTTGTGACAATTATTAATGCTTAGATATCATGATTTCTGATATGTTGTGAGAATAAACTAAAAGTGAAATTAGTGTCATGCACTGATAATAAAAAAGAAAAAAAAAAGAAAAAGAAAAGGAAATAATGCATTATATACCAGTCAGCCAATGCAGATAGGGTTATGCTCTGTTAGAAATCACAGTGAGCTGATGAGATGGGTCATATTCAACGTGTTCCCTCCTGAACAAAAATCTAATTAATATTTCCAGTACTTCTGTCAAATTTGTTACCCAGCATTGATATCTGATAGGCAAGTGATAAGC
>NW_008615823.1:2062-7058 GCF_000691845.1 Merops nubicus | reverse complement strand
CAGGAATGAGTGCCACATGGATAAACGTTAAGCAGCTACACAAAAAGCAGGCAGAAACAGGAGTGAACACAGGTATATACAAAGTATTAAAGCTGTTTTCAGAACTAGACTGAGGCTTACCATGAGCTTTGATGTCTAAGAAACTGCCAAATTTCTCTTGCCAGAGACCTAGATCCTCTTGTTTCTCCTGCATAAACAGAAATAGCTAAGCCTAGCAAATGCAACTGCTCACACCATGCATTTCTAGGAAAATATGGTTAACCACATGAGATTTGTGCATTAACTGCCTGTGTTTTTTCTTCCCAAATATGAATAATATAAAAAAATCCAAAACACAATTTAGGTCCTGCTGCAGGAATTGACACTGAAGAACTGATGTGCTAGTGGAGCATAAAGGCACTCTGCTACAGCATAAAAGTAATACCTGAGGCCTTGGATAGAATCATAAAATGATACAAGAGCCCAGAAGAGATCTCAAAAGATCATCTGGTCCAGCCTTCTGAGGGAAGGGGAGCCTAGATGAGATTATCTAGCACCCTGCCCAATTGCAGCTTGAAAATCTCCAGTGATGGGGACTCTACCACATCCCTGGGGAGGTTGTTCCAGTCAAAAAATTGGCTTTCTTCTGGATGTTGAATGTGACCATGAAATGCAAAGTTTGCACAGGTGGAACCAAACAGAAAAACCTATACAAAGAGAATCTAACCCACGCCCCTGAAGAGTAAGGGTCAGACCACAAAAAACCACTCCAGAGTCATGTGTAACTGATACTTCTATCCTCCTCCAAATTCTGAGCCTTGTGCTCTGCCACTTGTTGTCCTAGAATTTCCACTTTCTGAGCATCTTTCCTGGATTTCTTTTCTGTATTCCCCCCAGAAGAGGCAGACGTGGCCTCCTGCAGCTGTGTGACTCCCCCAAAGCAAGCATGCTCCCTGGCAGGACTCAGAGTTCAGACACAAGTATGCTGAAGGCAGCATAATAACTCCTGCCATTTATAACAGGATGGTGGGTAAGCAGCCATCTGCTCTACAGGAGGCTAAAATTATATCATGGGCATAACTCATGAGAAAACTGGTATGTGCCTTTATGCATTGCCAGGGCCTGGTCTTTTTCCAGAGAGACTCTTACTTAAGCATGAATGTATGTGGAGGTGTATTTTTGGACTGTAATAAACCAGGTCTCATTCTTTTGAAATTCTCCTTGCAATGAACAGGGAATTTCAAAACGACCCAATATCACCACAAAACTCTCTTTTATATATCTACTTCAAATCAAATGAGAGAACAAACCAGAAAGAAATTCTACATTAAAAGGCTACTGAAAAACCCAATTTTTAATCTAGATCTTGACTGATGCCTTCCACAGCCCAGTTAAAACACATAAGCCTTTAATTCAACTACTAATTTGCAAAATATCTCAGCATGAAATAATGGGTCCCTTTTGAATTTCACTAGAAAGTGGTTAGTAAATGTTAAAAAAAAAAAAAAAAATTAGTAAAAGTTCTGTTTCTTAGTAAAACTAGAAAGAAGGTTTGTAAATGTAGTACCAGAAGAAATGCAGATGTGATTCTAATTCTCTTTTGCACAAAATTGCATGCTGGAATTGCAGTAAGCATGGGTTACCTTAGAGGAATCACTTGCTGCCTCCTTGCTTTCTGCTGTAGGTTTTCTAGTGAAAACAAATACATAGGAATAATACATTTATTGTTAACTTAAGGATGGATTTCAAACAGCAAATTGCCTTATACATTATAAAAGAGTTTTAGTGCTTCACTTCTGCAAACTGATGTCACAGTGGAGAGCTCTAACTGGTAAATTGTTTTATATTCAATGTCTTAAAATAACTTCACCCCATATTTGAATTAGGTTGACTTCTTGGCCTTTCACACTTATTTCTATCTGCAATAGCATTTTAACTGCCAACAGAAGATCCTCACTTGTTTATCATTCTCTCTTAAGGAGTCTCTATTAATTACTGGTATGAAGTAAAAGAGAAGACAGGCATCAATGCATAAGAGGTTCTATCACAGAAGCTGCAATTCCACAGAATTGTTTCTTTTCAGCTACAGCACAATCAGTACATACTGCAATGTGACAGACAGATCTGTCTGACTGTACCTGTCACTGGGAGGTGGTTGTAGGTGCTCAAAATATAACAACCCATTGGAATTCATGCTCAGAACAGTCTCACCCTTGGACTGTAGCTCAACCTGGAAGGGGTTTGCTATGACTCGAAGCCTGTAGTCCTCCTTAGCACTTTTCAGCACCAAAACACCTGCCTCCTTCTGGGATATGGAAAGCCTGGCAAAAGAAAAGCAACAAAACAGCTTTATATGAATCACAGCGTGTGAGATCCACTGTAACTAAGTAACAATTTGAAACAAAAGGTGGGCTGAGAATATCCACGTACATTATAAAAACCTCAAGGCTAATGTTGAGGCAAAGAGCACCAGAAATACGTGCTGGGTTCAGGGTTCACTGCACAGTGCAACAGGTGGCTACAGAACTCCTGTGAGAACTACCCAGAGTTTGCCTTCCTTTCACATTAACAGGGAATGCCTCAGGGGAAGATGGTTCATCATAACAAATAAGCTATTTTCTGCTTGGGTCAAATAACCTCAGGTTTCTTAGGTATACAACAAAACTTTCTCCTATCTATTTTTTGAAAGTAAATCAACCTCATGCATCTTTATTTTCTCTTCCTGTAAGAACTTTGTAGAGGGCAACTGTAGTGTACCACAAATGAGGAAGAAGTGAAAACACTCTTGAACATGAAGCTGTAGAAGTTACTACAGAATCATCTTCCCATACTCACCTCTGTGTGGTAGGTTCCTTTATAAGGACATCAGGAACTTTGTATCTTGCTCTGAGAGGATGTGCCTCATCAATTTTGAGCCTGAAAATATTGTCTTCTATTTCACAAATTTCTACTTGTAGAAGAACCTGTGAGCAAACAAACCAATAAACTGGTAGTGATAAAAAATAACTTAACTTTTCAACTCAACATCACCAAACACTTACTGTCTGGACAAAAGAACATGCTTCCTTTCTGATTTAATGTTCTTTAGCATTGCTGAGCAACAATCATCATCCATATGAATTTAAACCACTTAACTGCTTCTCCCCTTTGAAGAAGCAAATCTTTTTAAGTGGACTTTTTATCTTTGAGTCTCTCATGTCTAGCATTTTGCAGCTCTCCCCACAGGCAGCATGGAAAACAGAGGCAGTATATGCTAATCTTGAAGTTTGGACAATTTCACTGCAGTGCTGTCAATGTAAGAGTGGGATACCACTGAGATGTGGCCTTCTTGCAAAAAGTCAGTGCTCTGTCTTCAATCCTGTTCACACTGGTGCTGACACTGATGAACTGTGTCAGAAGGACACCTGAAAAAAATGCACAATACTGCTCAACCCACTGTTCCTTGCTAGTTTAGAGTTCAGGGAACTGGGACGTCACTCTCTTCTAGCTCATATAAAATGACTCCTTCTTCTTCCATGGAGAATCCCTATACCATAAGTCCCATTATTTTCTGCTTCTTCCTTTCTTAATCTCTCCTTCCGTGAGACAAAAAAGTGATGAAGAATTTTGGCTTGTTATCTTTTCCCTCTACCTGGAAGCCAATCAGCCCTGCTCTTTTTAAAGGCATGAAATAATGAAAGAGCCATAATAGCAGAGGGAGTGTAGGCAAGGAGAGAAAAGATTCATCTGAAGTTCCAGATCCTGCTTCCTAGGAAGTATTTTACATTATGCCATTTTTTTTTAATAAACTCCCAAATAGTCTAGGCAGCTACAGAGCCTTTGGTCTTTCATCTACCTTAAAATCTAGACAAAAAATAGGCTCCTTTTTCTATGCTGACTGCAAAGGTCAGAATTAACAAGAGAGGCAGAAAATACATTTATGCAAAGTATCTACATGGTGTGATGCTTAGAGCAGGGAAGAGAGCTGTAGTTCCAGACTCTCAGGATCTGAGGAGGGGTTGGGTTGCCTGTTCCCTAAATGAACATGCCAGCTGTGCTGTTCAATTAGAGGAATAGAAGACACCCTTCCTCCTGGCTGTCTTTGTAAAAACTGCCTTTGAACAAACACAGGAGAAGAAAGGTATGGTTAGGAGGTGCTGGAACATAGGTCTTCTTATTCTGTTACACAAAAATAATATAGTATTTTGGAATAGTGGAGAAAACTGAATTTAAAACATTTTTTTTTTTCAGATAAAAGGAGTTCAATTCAGATTTTCCAAAAAGTTTTAGGTTTCTTAAAATACCTGTTCTTGCACAGTCTTAAGCTGTCAGATAAATACTGACTGGTAAGAACATCTTTAGGCTGATACTTTGAATCTTAAAACTTGCAAATATTATCAGACTCGTTGAAAATATGCACTGCCCTTTCTTTAAGCATCTTCTTATGCTTGGTGGGATCTCACCTTATTCTCCTCATGAATAATTTGGAATTTGACACTCTCATCACTCAGTGTGACTGACTCCAACAATGCCCGATAGGAGGATTTGCCAGGATGGAGACATTTCTGACGCCTGTCAAGACAGAAAATTCTTTTTGGTCTCCCTAATTGTTGTGGCTTGTATCACACAGAGGAACATAATATTGTTAGAAATGTTTACTTAATAGTTTTGCTTTGAATTTTTTCAAATACAATTATTATCAGTGCTTCAAGTCAAGGGGAAAAAGAAGGAAGATAGTCTTGAGCAGATATACATGCTTATGAATGAGATCTAAGAGGGGTTTGGCCACCCATCACCACTCTATAAGGTTTTAAAAACAATTACAGTCATAATGAATATGTCCAACTAAATTCTCAGTTGCCCAGTTACATTACTCTTCTTTCCAAGACCCCAGAAATTTCAGCTGAACAATCTGTTTTGCCTTTTGTCATATACTGCTGCTTGGTCTGCTACCCTACCATGAGCAGCTTCTCCACTCCGTGGTCTTCACCACAGCAGTATGTGTTTGTTATTTGTAACCCCCTGAACACACTCAGAG
>NW_008615823.1:0-2046 GCF_000691845.1 Merops nubicus | reverse complement strand
AACACAAAATTTTAACTACAGCTTTTAACCCTGCTGATGTTTTTGGGGCAGAGACCCTGAAAGAGGCTCTTTCAACTGTTTGTAGAATGCTCCTTGCTGAGCCCAGCTTTTATGGACTATTTGAAGGTAAAGTGTCTTGGAGGCTACCTTAAAGGGCAGCTTCTTCATTGGAAAACTGACTTGTTTTCAGATATTGCACAAATGTGAGCAATCAGACAAAAGATTTCTTTTAAAAGCAGAGGAAAGAGAGGACCTGAAGCTTGCCAACGTGTGGCAACCTCCTGGTGAGAAATCAGATGTGTTAAGCTGAAATGGCGACAGGCTAGAAAGGACTGGTCTGAGAAGGGGAAGGAGTCCTGCTCTCACTGCTGAAATGTTAATTGGGGGTTTCTGAACAGTATTTCCTGCAGAACAGAAATTAGTACCTGAAACTGTAACTTAGTACGTCAGTGACTTATTGGTGTAACACTGGGCAGTCACAACTTTCACTCAGGCAGCAGCAGATAGAAAACAATGGAGGATGGGAGGGAGAAAAAGGTGGAGGACAGGAATCCCAGTCAGAAATTAGATGAGAAGCATCACCTAGCTTAAGAGATTAATACTCTGGAATTTAGGTTTGGTGCTGAATTCTGGTCAAGGTACATGTTCAACAGGACTGTAATCATGTAATTGTGTATTGTGTGATGAGTCTATTGCCATAGACTCATGGTGTCCATTGAGAATTCTGCTATTTTGAACTGCAGATATCCAGAAAATATCCACATCAAGAAAACAACCTGTGTCTTGAGTGTACCTATTGTTAAAATATTGCTGGGGCTCTGCCAGAGAGGACTGACTCTTCTGAATTTTAACAGAAGATGTTTTGGATATAAAATTCCATGTTTAAAATATTCTGACAATTGCTTTCTGACAGTTGAGTGCAATGCTCACTTTGTAAAATAAATCCTGAAAGTAGATGACTGTTGCACTTAAAAATCAATGTGTAACTATTTCCTGTATCCTTCAATATTACTAGTTTGTTTTTAAAAAGAAGTCCTACATTACAATTCTTCTCATTACCTGTAAAAGGCAATCTGGTTGCATTCTTTAAAGGTGCTTTTGTCCACAGCCTCATCTTGGACACTAGAAAGAGCAGATAAAGAAAATGTTTAAATGTGTTCACCAAACACCTGCTGAATGATCAGGTCATTGGGGGGCTCCTCAAGACAGGTAAGGATCAAAGAGAGAGCAGACAACTGTGGTGACATAAAATGTGTTGGACATTGAAATACCGTGTATGGATATGGGAAGGATTTCTTACACTTAATTCCATGCTAAGCCACTTCCTTTTAAACTTTGATAATTTTATCAAACAGCTGAATCTGTGACTAACAGAGTCTGAACTCTTAGAGGTTTGTATTTTGAAGCCAGATCTCTCTCTGCAGTCCTTATGGTTAATTATTATGGTCCAGTACTAAGGATGGAGCAAGAGGAAGGACTGGCAGAAAAGGATAAACTCTGCACCCTTCCTTCCCATCTACCTGCAGTGGGACCAACAAGGGAGGGAGGCTTCTGATGGCCCTGCTGACAGCTCTACGTTATTTCTAGGCTTGAGGTAGCTTTTAGGTAACACTAAATTTTTGACTTGCCTAAAAAAAAAAAAAAATGGACTGCCAGTAGTCTACCATCAAAATACTTCCCAGAACACGCTGAGTTCAGACACACCCAGAAAAGAATAAGGCATTAGTACTTGTAAAGAGCTGATGCTTATGATTTTAAATAATACTTATTAGTTTTATATATGCAACATGTAAAATGCAGGTGGCAGCCAAGAAGACTCGGTCACAATTCCTATGAAGTCAGTACTGACAGAGCTGGATTATCATTAAGACCTCACATTAACCACATATTTAGGCAATTTAACGCTTCCCACTTTGGCCTGACGACAGAGATGCTCTCTCGGGTTTTTGCAGCAGGCCTGTGGGTCTCCGTTGCCGTGTTTAACACCCCGCACTCCGGCTGCGTCCCGGCGGTGCCACCCGGACCCCACAGAGGCGTTTGCGCGGG
>NW_008615822.1:0-15097 GCF_000691845.1 Merops nubicus | reverse complement strand
GGAGGGGCGGTTCTGCCGCGGTGGAATTCGATGGACAGGAACATTTTTAACCATAGTACCACGGCATACCTAAAGATGCAGCTCCAAAATCATTACATGTCACCTTTTCTGGATTGTCTGTAGTACCAGTGTTTTACACTTTTGTCTGGTTCTGCCTCTCCTTCTGCTGCTCTCTGGAATATTGTGGTGGGGGGCGTGTGTGTGTGTGTGTGAGCAATGCACGTATCTGCTTTGGGAGGATAGTACAGAAATCAGAGACTTATGATGACATAACACAAAGAAAGCAGGAGTTCTAGTGTCCTGGCCACCATCTTGGTTTGGAGCCTCAACCAATGGAGTCAGTTTCTAGGGAGAAGTGCTAGCCCCTCTTCAATCTTAAATCAATTGGAAAGTAGAGAAATAATGACAAAGGATGAGAAAGAGAGCAAGACTCCACAGAGTCATGACTCACTGGAGTTCCAGCAACAGTCTGTCCAAAATATATTGTTATGGCATGGTAATTGATAGGTATTGAAGTCTCTCTTTGGTGTAAGTATTGAGTTCCATGGCATTGTCCAACACCACTAGAATTTTCCTCCGTCTTAACTGTAGTTAGAGATTTTCCAGTCATTTAATGTGTAGGAGTTGTCTCTTGTACTCTAATCCACAATGAATTTTGAAGTCTTCATATTATGAAAATTAATATTGTAAAGAAAAGTGAACAATTTAAGTGCTTTTATAATAAATGTCATTATTAATTTTTAATCTGTGTAAGAGTAGCATAGAGAATCAAAGAATGCTTCAGGGAGTGGGCATAAAATGGGACTATGAATCTGGAAAGAACAAAAATGGGAGCTAGAAATAGCTATTAGCAGACAGATAAAGAGATGTGTCATTTTAATGCAGATATTTGAGAGCCAGAGTCTCTGCTGCTGGGGTTTGGGCTTTTTTTCTTTATCTTTTCGTCTGCAGACTCTTCAGCAGACATTGTATAGTCCTTCTCTTCCCAGACTGTGCTCTACACAGCCTTGGCGTGTTTTCTCTGACCATATCCTTATCAACTGTATCAAGGTAGCTACAGATTTCTTTGTGTGATCCATCTCTCCATCATGATATATCTTGACATGTTAATCTAGTGTAGAAACACTCCACAGAATCTAGGACAAAACCTAGAATAGGGTGTCTATAGTTGTTTTGCCTATAAGGTTAATTTTTTTGCCTATGAAATCCTAAAATTTAATGAGATGTCCAAAATCTTCTCACATTGTTAAAGACACCATTAAAAATAGGCATCTGCAGAAACCGTTCTGCTTGAACCACTTATGGCACACTTATTATTAGGATCTCAAAGAGTGCCACCTCATGTCTGGGCAACAAGGCAGATAGAGGAATCCTGGTGCATAGTCCTGTGCTTTGCTTTCCAATAGCCTGGTGTAATTAAACTGTGGGTTGTTCTTTACATCTTCCTGACAGAATCTGGGATAGCTCTGCAGTTAGGTGACTGCTATGCACAATTTCTAAGGATCTTACTGCACCAGAGTTTTGTATTTCACTGAGTCTCATTAACAATAAAATTGCTGCAGGTGTAACACCTCGAGGAATTGTTATAGGAACTCTTTTGGGAATGGTGCTTCATGTAAGATTCAGTCCGGATGATCAACAAGTGGCAGTATGTGCTGGAAATCAAATCTACATGTTAAGTGCAAAGGTGAGAAAACATTCCTTGTAGCCATGGTGCTGGTATTTCTTTAACTTATTCACTTTAAAATAAGAGCAAGATACAGAAATATCAGTATAATTAAGCAGAAGCATTCATTTTTCTCATGTAGGTGAAAATAAGTATGAACTAATGCTTAATAATGCATCATATATCAGATAAAAGACTGGATATGTGAAATGAAAAAAGTGAAATTAAATAATATCTCAATACCTTAGAAGAAGAAAACATTCTGAGGACATATGAAAAATTACTTCTATGTTATTTATTCTGAAGATGCAAACAGGGCTGTAGTTCCCATATGAACAATCTTACAGATTTAATATTTTTAATCCAAATCTGTCAAATTTTAGCAACAGTTCTTAATTATTAAAACATCTAACTGTAATTTTAAATTTGCGGTCTAATTTGTTTTTATTTTGACTTGACTAATCACAGAATGAAGCTCTCCTAGCTGAATTGGGTGGCCACCTGGCTCCAGTGACTGCTGCTGAATTTTGTACATGGGAGAAAAGTATGCTTGTATCAGTGTCAGAAGACAGAACCTTTAAGGCAAGGAAACTGCAGAGCTGCACTTCAAGAAAAATAATTTAGTGAAAATGTGAAGTGACCTTTTTTTCCCCTTTAAATATTTTCTGAAGATAAAGCAAAAACATCTGTGATTTTATAGAGATCACAACATTGTTCTTAGAGTTGCATGAGATTTTTGTAATTATTGTAAAAATTAATGCCTCTTTTTTAAAAAGTACAGTGCAGGTTTTCCATATCTGAAACTTCTCACAGTGAAGCGTTAACTTTGGTGATTTTCATCATCTGGCAAATGGAAATAAAATAAAACACTTTGATCAGTTTTGTAACTGAAATGTTTCAGGTGTGCTGAAACTGAATGAAGGCATTTCACTTTGAGTCTGCTTTCCACTGATTGGAATTTTCCCTTTAGGGAATATTGGTTTGGGTTATTGCATGCAGTGGCTGAGTTATTGCATACTGGTAGGATTTTTTGCCAGACAACATTTTATGTGATGACACCTTGAGCTGCTGCTGCTGTACATGATAATTAACAACATAGTAAGGGGAAACAAAGAGCCTGAGTGAACCTAGGTCTATCTTCCAGGAGATACTGGGGTGGAGACCTTAATTAGTTACAATTTGGTCTACTACTGATAGTCCTCTCTGATTCTAAACATAGCCCAACATTTGGTTCTACAAAGTAAATTAAAATTAAAGTTTTCTATATAAAAAGTTGGGTTTCTTTTGTTGGTTTGAGTATTTTGTTTTTTTCTTTTCCTAATTCAATTTTTATGTAAGTCTCTGTTCTGGAGACTATGTGATTTTGATTTTTGGCATGGTATTGGACAAAAAAGTGCAACGTTTGAATCAGATTTTTAATATCAATAGGAAATATTAATAATTCTGACTTTATTATTGTTTTTTATTTAGTTTGTGTTGATCTAAGAAGATCTTAAAAAGAAATTAAAGTTAAAATGAGTGCAGAAGATATCAGTATGATCTTTTACAGTAACTCAAGCACAGAATGCATCACTTAGAAATAGTCATGTCAATAATGAAAGTTGACCTATATGTGGGTCTATAGATCATAGTAAGTATTAATATTATAAATAATGACCTCTTATCCCAGAGCCCAATATTAAAACTGTGAAATTATACAAGCTTCCTGTGTGAAATCTAAAACTGGTTCAAGTATGTGTTTTCATTAATTGCGCTTAAGCCACTAAGATCAACCTAAGCAAAGATGATAATAAGCACCTGTAATTACGTTGTATATCCGTGCCAGGGGATACCTTTAATCTTTTTCACTAAGGATACTTATCAATTAAACAAAGCCCCATGTAGTTAGAAAAAAAAGCAAAAAAAAATCTTTACCATATTATGTCACTTTCAATGGCTACTTTTCCCTGTTTTCACCACCTGATGGCCATTGAAGTTTGTGTTTCCCTTAAGATGTAATTAGGTGCCTATATTTTCTTTTTTTTTTTCTTTTTTTTTTCCTAAAGGTATGGGACTATTCTACCGGCAAGTTAATATATCAGTCAGGAGTATTTACAGGTGAGTTATCTTTTTTAAATATACTTTTGCATAGCAAAAAAAAATCCTGTCTCTGAATGATAATATAAAATTATTACAGAAGTATTTATTGTTTTAATGAAAACAATTTCAGTAGACTAGGTAGTAGTAAGCATATTATCCTTTGAAGCCAGTGGTGAATATACTTTAAAGTGTACGTTCCTAAACAGCTCTTTTTGTACAGGCTGTGCATGTAACTGTTACCATTTACTGAGATATGCAAATGGAGGTCTCTTGTTTTGTAGGCACAGTTCCATTGTCTGAGGACTATGTGCCTGTTATCTTTCTAGTTTTGTATATGACATGAATAGAAATACTGTAGCATATGTAGATGTATTAGCAGTGTCTGCTGATGACAGCATTACATTAAGGTGAAAGGTCCTTTGGTGGAAAGACAGAGCAAAAGGAGAGGAGAGGAGTTGGGCAAGCGTTGTCTGCAGTGCAGCAGGGACCCCTCCTCTAATAGCAGTTTTCCTACAGGAACCATATAGTTTTTATAGACCTGCTCCAACTCCCCTTTCATTGCTCCTGCTTGTGGTGCTGTTAGTGGTGATCAGAGCAAACTTTGGTGGCAGGAGCTACACAGAGATCAGTAGTTAAACTGTGTGCGTGCATATTATTGGGTGATCTCATGCAAACTAAGAGCTAAACCCACATGGTAAGAAAGGAGAGGAAAAGAGATGATCTCCCCCTGGTTGCCTGCGGCAATTGCTTCCTTTGAAAACCTGCAGTAACAGCAATATCAGGGTCTGCAGATGCAAGGCCATGAGAATAACAGCATGGGAACAACAAGGGAAAACTACTGCCACAGGGGCTTTGGAAACCATGCCACAGGAGCCTGGGTAAGATTGTGCAGAAAACCACTGCCATGGCAGCTTGGGTGAACAGAGGTGCAAAAGTAAAGCCCTAAGCAATGCAAAGGCTGAGGCACACAGAGCATTGTGGAACCTAAGATTTGCAGTAAGGGTTTTTCTCACCTGCCTTTATGAAAAGGAGGATTCAGTTTTGAATTATGTATTTTAGTTAAATATGTGGTTAGTGCCTACTCTGAAAATAATTTTATCTTTTTTGAAGCAGCATTTCCTTTGCTAAGTCTGCTAATTGATGAAGAAAATAAACAGATTATCACTGGATGTGCTGAGGGACAGGTAAGAATTGCATAGTAAACTTAGCCTTTATGTCAAAACAGTCAACTGTTATTAATGTAGCTCTCCATAAAAAAGCTTAATAATTTGCATATGTTTTGAACTGTTACAATTGTTATTTTAGTAAGCATAATTCAATATATTGACCATAAACCACATGTGGTATATAAGATCTCTATTACAAAATAGAAACTTTTTCCTGAAAACCAAGAAAGTTTTAAAGAGCAAAATCAATGATTATATAAGAAGAGTATACTAAGAGGCTATAAATATACCTGTTTTAAAAGACAAAAAAAAAAAAAAAAGAAAAATAGGATTCTCCTGTTTCGGTCAAGGTGTGAAACACATGACAACAAATGTAGGAGATTATAATTTCAGCGTTTTGGTATTCTAAACAAAATATGATAATGTGGATATACATTTCATCTCCTCTTTAATTTAATATTAAGAATATATTTACCAGAGCTTTTCCATCTGTTTTACTTCAGTGCTACAGTTCAATGAATTGTGAAGAAAATTAAAATTTTAACATTAGTGGTGACTAAAAAACAAAAGGTATAAATGACTTCATGTACATAACTCAGTGAGCAATCACATGCAGGTTACTTGTGAGTTTTAATTGTGAGAAATAGTCTATGAAGAGTTTTTTTCAAAGACATGAACATGGGGAAATTAGATGTGCTGTTCAGATAGATAATGGCTGCTTTGCTAGTATTAAATCTGTCCTCTGATAATCTTAGAAATGCCTCTAATTGAATTTCTAGTCCAAGGTGAGAGTCCCCATAGAAAAATTAATTATCTATTTCAGCAGCTTCAAATATTGGACCTATAGTTTGTATTCATGTAAGCTTTATGTTTGGTGTCAAGAGGTTACTAGAATTGCTTTTTTCTTTTTCTTGCAGCTTTGGATCTTCAGTTTAATCAGTGATCATAATTACCGTTGTGTAGCACATATCAACTTAAAGAAAGAGCAAGAGAAATTCTGTAATAAAATGTGGAAATCTGCAAAGGCAATAGGTAGCACAGTGCTTCTAGAATGCTGTTTATAGTATGTTCTAGTTGTTATAGCCTACTGATTGTGTGCTTTTTATACCATCAGAATTTATTATAACTGATAGCATTATGAGTCTCAGACTGGCATGGGATTCTTACTGAAGCTGATATGATGTTGGGTATTGGCATATCTGAAAAGAATTATTTGACATATCTGGAAAGAATTATGTGTATATGTCTGTAGTAAAATCTTGGCCAGTGCATCTGCTTATAAAACATTGCATGATATGAACTATTAAATACTTGTGGTTTATTGAATTCATTGCCCAAGGCTTCAGTGCAGACACAACCAATGCCTAAATAATCATCCATTGACTTAAGTGTGGTACCATTTCTCAGTTACCTTTGCAGCTTATAGGAATCTTTTTTTTTTTTTTCCTTTTTGATTATTAGATTTTTTTTTTATCCAAACCAGTGCATCCATGATATGATGCACTGACTGTGGTATTCCTAGTGATATAACACAGAGTATTTAAAAGTCTTTAAAGGCTGTACTGGTAACCTCAGCAAGGTGATTCCATGGTTCTAAATGAGGCATTCAGACTACCTGCACACTAGCTGAAGTGAGCTGAGTTCCTCCTAAAGGCAAGCAAGGCTCCCTTTCTTTAGGAAAGGGGACATCTGGTTTCCCATGGTTGCTCTTTTTCTTGCTCCAAGAGTTGTTTTATTCTTAGATGCTTAGTGGTCCAGCTTCAATAATTCTAAGGTCCTAATCTAATGAGAAAAATGACTATATTTCTTGTAATTATTTAAAATATGTGGATGTCACTTTCATCGTTAGATATTTGAAAGAGGGTGATAATAGTGTCCGTGCCTAACGCTGAGTTTGGTGCTAGCAGTTCCTAGGTGTAAACTGCACACACATAAAGGGCTGAAGACTCCTTAGGAGACTCCTAAGGTGGCTTTCCATCTTGTTTTTTGGTGGTTATAATTTCAGTGTCGGGGGGATTTTCAGGCTAAGTGGAAAGGTAATCTTTTACTGACCACATACCCTAATAGAAATGATACAATCATCAATAAGTAGCATGCAGGTCATATCCTTCCCTCCAGTTCCAAATCACACGTGAGGGATACAAGGTAGCCAACAACCAGAGAAATTGAAAGGCTGATATATTCACTCACAGTGCAAGACACAGTGAAGACAAGAGCAAACCAACCAAAGAACCAGGTGACCAGTCTAATTCCAATTGCATAGCCATGATCATAAAACAGTGCCATTATTACAGATTAATTCCTTCCTCTGCTCCCAGCCATATTGGTGTCCTGCCATCACTGAGAGCTCTGCTCACAATGAACAGAAACCTCATGTGCTGCACCCACAATTAACAAAGTTCCCCATCCCCTGAGAGCAGAGACAGCCTTTATGTTGTTAACTTTAGAGGCAGGATACCTGATGTTAACGCTAACAGAGGGGCTCCTGCTGGCAGTCTCCTAACTGGTTTAGACTCACAGGTTTAGCACTTCGCATACCTAGCATATTTAAGGGTTGTCAGAAGATAGCTTTCAGAATTGCTTTTTGAGATGAACACAGCTATACTTGCTAGTTCTTTTTCAGCCCTTAAGTAGGGTCTTTGCATTTTGTCTTTAGCTACTTGAAAGAAGACAGTACTGAAAGTAGCATAATAATAATAAAAAAAGACATTTCAAGAGGGGTAGCTCTTAGGATATATCTATTTTTTGAAATAGAAATTTCCTGAGTATGGTCTTAGTTCAGGCTGCTTTATGGCTTCAAATGCTCTCAAGTCTGTTTCGCTGATTTCATTGGGTTTTGATAACTAGTATTGTTGATTTTGTTTCTTAGGTGAAGGGCAAAATACTTCAAAGCTTTGCAAAACTAACAAGGTGCGACCAGAAGGATCAGTGGAAACATCATTACCTATCCTCTTGATTGAACACTGTGACTTTTCAGTATGTTTCCATAATGAAGAAAACATGTAAGTCCTTTAAAATACTATCAACTCTTTGTCTGGAATCTATTCGTAAGAGTACCTAATAGGTCTTGGATTGTTTTCATTACAATTTACTTTTAAAAAAAAAAAAATGTAGTAGAAAAAAATATATTTAGTGATCTACAAGTTCTGGTGGCCTATTCTTAGTCAGATAATAAGCAGAAACTGATACAAAGTTACTGGTTTCTAGTCTGAAAAAGAATTTTATAAAAATGACATTAAGAATAGCCAGTGGATCAGGGAAGATCAGTTTTAAAAGTAATTAAGAAACCAATTAGAACTGAAAAGCCAAATTTATTTTTAGTTTCTTTTCTTAAGAAAATAAGTCTGATGCAGTTACTGTGTGCCTATGTTACTTTGCCTTTCAAACTTAAGTAACTTTTAAACTACATAGCCTGTTCTAGACAAAATTCTGTGAGAGGCAGACATTTCAAAGCATAAAGTTTTCACTCATTCCCATGGAATTAGTTGACCGGGTAGAGGAGAGGTATCTAAATTAATCCTTATATAACATTTCTTTCCTGAAATGAAGTTTAACTGTATTATTGGAGACCTGGAGATCTGTTCAGGTTACTGCCATAAGAACTGCCTCATAGAACAACTTATCTTTGTTTTTATTTATAATTCTCATTTGGGTAAATTTCTTAGCCACATCATGTTTTAGGAAACTCTTGCTCTACCTGCTGCCCTATGCTAGGTTGTACAGGTGTAACTGATTAATTGCCTTGTTAGATACAATTTTGGATAAATAGAACCTGGGTCATTTTGTTTATCTTTATGTCAAGCTGAAATAATTATTGATAGATGCCTGCATTTTCAGAGTGACTACCAATGGGAGGAAGGAAATGTTGATTTTGAAGATGTAATTCTCAAACAATAATTTAATGGAATGTCAGAACTCTAGGGGCAGAAGATGTATTATTACAATTAGTCTTATTGTTTGTATAACACCACTCTCAAATAATCAAAAATTTGTCTTCATCAAAAATATAGGTTTCATTTGAACTAGTGCACATCTTTAAAGTTGGCTAGTCTTCCAGCTATGATGAATCCACCATGTTCCTAGTTAAGTTGTTCCAGCAACTGTCTCACTCCATTTTAGTCTTAACTACACTCTTCTCATGTACAGTTACTGGCTCTTAGTGCTTTTCTTGTTCTGATACTCTGGGAATTGCCAGTACTGCCAAGTTCCCTCCTTGCATAACGAATTATAGCTCATGAACAAGTTATCTCTGCAGTTCTGGGTAAAACAGTTTGCACCTTGTATAAAGCATGTTTTCGGTAAAATTTGTAACTTTCTGAACTTTTTCTGAAATTCAGCCTCACTTCTTTTCCAATGCCTTTTTTGGACATGGTTGCTTGAAATGGATCCACAGTATTAGGTTAACTGGAATAATTTTCTGAATTAAGATAACATCACTTTTCAATACCCACTTTATACTGATTGGCTTTGTACAGCTAAAGACTGCTTATACTTTCAGCTATCACATCACAGTTGGAGGTTTTGCTCTGCTTATGACCATTAAATTCTTACTGTTAATCCAGTTCCATTAGCTTTTGGTGTGAGACTTCTGTGTTTAGAAGCATTTTTCTGTTTAATAACTATGTGTTGGTTTTAGAAGGTGGTTCAGACTTGTCTGAGCAACTGAGCAATACCTGATTTAACACTTTTTCTGCCTGCAGTGAAATGCAACAGTTAAACAGTTTCGTAACACTAACTATTATGGGTCTCATACTTGATTAAGTTTTTTGATATTGAGTAATTTCATAAAAATGGATGACATTTTATTATTGTAAAGTGGATGGGAGATCAAGTTCTTCCATATACCATTTGGTATCATTGTTCAGAGGAACCTGATAGTGCTGCTTCGTGCGTGAAGGCCGTGCAAACCACAAATCAAACTATGCAGAGCACATAAAACTGTTACAAACAAGAACTGAAATTGTCTTTCTCAATCTGCTTTTTCAAGTGTTTGACTGATTCTGTTTTGGTTTTTCTTATGTAAAAAAAAAAGTTTTAAGCCACTGTGGTGAGTCTTTTAATGCCAAGTTTCAGCCTTATATTTTTCCATACCATTATTTCAACTTTTATTGTCTGACTTTACAAATCAAGCTAATAAGTCTACTCACTCCTATTTCGAAAATTTATTAAAGTGTTGATGTCACTTTTTATTTACTGTGGCAGGAAAACATTTTGAGTTTTTGAGAATGACAACCATTATTTTGTTACAGTCATCTTATGCTTGATAATATTTTTCTCCTGTGGTGTTGTTGACTGAAGTTGTAACCAGTTGATCTACTCCAGGGTGTTTGTAGACAGCTGGGTTTCATTATCTAACTGGAGTACAAATGCCACTAAGCACAAACTGAGGCAGACATTCCAGTCTTGCTTGTTTTTTTTCCCCTTAGTCTGCTAGTTTTTCTCTTGTACTTCAGCTATGTGCAAACACTTCTTAAATCTCACTGGGTTTATTTTTGTGTGTATATTACAGGTGGTGAAAATAAAAATATGTATGCATTTACTCTTTTTTTGTTTGGATTTATTCTTTGTGGATACTGTGCTTTTACGGCCTCTCTCAACTGTTAAACACAGTAATTTTTGAAGAAAATTATATCCTATGCTGTTTTAGACTTGCCATAAGCTGTTACATAAAACCAAGGATTGTGTTCTGTTCTTGGTTTTCAAAACTTCTGCAATTTTGTTTAAAACTTTCTACTTTAACATACAGATTTTTAAAAAAAATGCTGTAAATTTAAAATGTGGGGAGGTTTTGTGTGTGTGTGTGTTTTTTTTAAATACTTGTTACTCATTCTCAGTACAACAAACAAAAAATCGCTGGATCTTGTATAGGAATAAGACAAGCTTCTTTATCATACTCAGAATTTTTTTTTCCCTCCCTTTTTAAATAGGTATTCTGCCCTGAATACTAGATATTTTTGGATAGGAAGCTCTACTGGTTTGTTAATAATCAATCTGTCAAACTTTGAATTAGAAGCTTTCTTGTCTTACAAAGGTATGATTATAAGATATCTGACAACACCATATTGTGATTGCTTTCCTTTGTTATGTGATATAAATAGTATAAACGTTAGTTTGTGAATAGCAGAATACAGTAGAAACTAAGCAGTTTTAAAAAAATATTCCTTCTAATTAATTTTTGTGTTTTTCTGGCACTGCTGGCTTGTCTCAGATGTGTCAGCACTGGGTTTCTGTAGTAGCTAGCAATGAATTTTTATTTGATTTTGTAGTTCATGAGTGTTAAATTCAAGGAATATTATTCTACTCCAACTTTACAGTGTTGGAGTAAGGTAAGATATAGACTGAAGACCGTGGATTATAGCGGTGTCAAGTTATAATAAGTGATTTTCTTTTTTCCTGTTTTAGAGATGACAGTTTTTTCTTTCAAAATGCAAGTACAGTTTTATAGCACTCTGTTCTTTTTGGTAAAGATTACAGTGACCTCAGCATTCGGTTTGCTGGATCATGTGCATTAACAAGGAAGGCAGTTAATGGAAAGGTGAGTATATGGTAAAAATTGATTTAATGAATGTTTAAGTTTCCAGTTATTTTCAATAAGTATTTGTTATGCATCTTGTTTACAGATTAATGTACATATTTATTCTGCTTGACGTAAACCACAATATTTTCTCTGGAGAGTGATGACTCTTTGTGAATTCTAATAGTTTAAATAATCATCTAGTTTTTAAGCAGTCATAATTTGTATATATATTTTTTATATATATGTGTATAAATATATACACACACACACACACACAGTCCCAAGTGATGAACAAGCAATAGCTGATTGTTTTTTTATAGTGTTCAGTGCATACTCTGAATGCCAAGAACAACCATTGAGGGAGCAGAGGCTCTTTTTTTAAGGGAGAAAAGATATAAACATTTTTACACTTTGTTTGTCAAACAATGTTAGGTTGAACTGCTTCTGAATTCTTCCAAGAAATCAGTGAAAACTATTAGAGTTGTGAGTAAATTTCTATGGAAAATCACTAAAAGTACTTTTAAGGAAATGAAATACATTCTGGTCTGTATAATCTGTTTTTGTAGAAAAGCTGTCACATCAGAACTGAGATGAATCTATGCCTTTCCACATATTAAATATAGCAGTGTTTTGTTTTAAGGAAGTATTTTGTTTTAAATTCAGCTTTTAACATGTTCTCAGCATGTCTCTGGAACCATTATTTCTTCCATGTGTGCTGCTTTTCTCACAGCTTCTTCACTGTAGAAGGTATTGGAATTTCTATGAGTTATGTATGGAAGTCTGTTAAGACATATTTACACAACATAAGCGTATTTTTGAAGGACAATATTAAGGACTTTTTACTGTGTAATGCTCTGCAAATTTTCAAATGACAGAAGTGTTTTCATTTTCCACTATAAATGCTTCTAGTGCTGGAAATTAAATTATGAAATAAATGAAGTGTTATTTTATAATTGCTGCAGGTTTTATGCTTGATCACCTCCATGTTTGAAGATACAATAGCTGTGTTGGAAGTTAACCTTGCTACATTGGTGAGAACTCAGCAGAATGATTTTCTCCGATGTGGAAACAAGGAAAGTCTATCAGTTATTGCCAGGTAGAGAATAAATAAATATTTTTTTTCCTCTGAGTTGGATTTTGCATTTGTTTTCCTCATACTGAGGTGCATCAGATGGTTTTGTACAGTGCTCTTTGTTGACATGGTTTTATTTTACTTGTTTTCCTGTCCTGCTTTAGTTGTATTGGCTGGGAGAAATCACAGAATGGTTGAGGTTGTAAGGCACCTGTGCAGGTCATCTTGCCCAACTGCCCTGCTCCAGCAAGGCCACCTAGAGCCAGATGGCCAACATGATGATTAAACAGGTTTTGAATATCTCTGAGGAAGACACCACAACCCCTCTGGGCAACCTATGCCAGTGCTCAGACACCTTTGTAGCAAAAAAATGTTTCCTGGTGTTCAGACAGAACCTCCTGTATTTAACTTTTTGGCTATTGTCTCTTGTGATTTCAGTGGGCTCTGGGCACACAGCTTTGGTCTAAAGTCTTCCCTACAGCCATATACAGGTGCATAGCATTGTTCCTCCCCTGGTGTGAGACTTAGCACTCCCCCTTGTTGAAATTCATGAGTTTGCTGTCAGCCCATTTCTCCAGTGCATGGCTATCTCTCTGGATGTCAGCACGACCTTGTGTTGTATCAGACGCTCCTCTCAGTTCTGTGGCATTGGCAAACACTGTGAGCGTACGCTCCGCTCCAGTGCAGATGTGGAATGGAATTGCTCCTGTATTGACACCTGAGCTACTCCACTAGTTACTGTCCTACGACTAGGCTTTGTGCCACTGACCATCGCTGGCTGGGCCTCGCTGCTCAGCTGATTTTCAGTTGATTTCCTTGTATGCCCATCTAGGTCATACTTCATCAGCTCCTCTGTGAGGACCTTATGGGAGACAGTGTGGAAAGCTTTACTGAATTCCAAGTACGTACTACCCAGGGCTCTCTCCTCATCTACAAAGCCAGACATTTTATTGTGGAAGTTTATTAGGTTTATCAAGCATCACTTCTGCTTGGTGAATCCATGCTAATTACTACTTTTTGTCTTTCATGTCCTTGTCAGGATTTTCCTAGAAGTCATTTACATCTTGAACATGATAAACTTAAAATATTCACCAAAGAGCTGATTTCAGTGCTTATAATAAAATCATCTGTTAATATTCACAGAAATGGGATTTAACATGGACATACAATGGCCTGTGAATCTAACCAGGGCCAAGGCTTGTCTGCACTGCTGTATATCTGAACTGATAACTATTCCACGAAGCTGTATTTGTATTTATGAAAATATCACTGGTATCACACATATACATATGCACACAACTAGCTGAAGAGGTTTTGACCTTTTCATAATCTGATGCTTTTGTCCACTGCATTGATTGACTTTTATGCTTGGTTTTGTAACTTAGGTGTTCTTTATTGACAAATTCTCCATTGTCTAAGGGTTTAAAGAAAAACATGAGAGAACCTTCTAATAAAACACATGGTAAGTAAAAACTAATCTTGAAATAAATTATGTTTATTGGCTGGTGCCTAATAAAATCAGCATATTGATCTCTGTTTTAAATACAAATTTAATTATATTTTTATTTTAGTAGGAAGAATTTTATACTTCTAAATGTATTTCATATCCTACATACATATTTGTAGTAAAAATGGTGGTAATAAGGTATTTTTCTTGTTTTAAAAGCAGTCCTCTGAGAACTTTCTGTAGATTTGAGAACAGTTAGTGTGGAAAGCTTACATTTTTCATAAATCATTCTTTTTCCATAGCATGTAATACATTTTTCTGTGTAATTAGTTGTTTTTCTTAACTGTGGTTACTTTGTTGGTTGGTTGTTCTGTGGTTTTGTTGTTTTTTTGTTTTTTTGTTTGTTTGTTTGTTTTAAGTTATTGCCCTGAGTAGTCTTTTGTCAATGCCTACAGGTTTAGGAAGTTTAAGTTTTGCCTCATTTTTGTCCCACTGTTTTAAAAAAAAAAAAAATAAATCTGACTTCCAGTTGCTGTTGAATCACTTGTACCTTTTTTGCTTAGCAACAGTAAAGCGAAGTTCAAAAAATACTTACAAAATTTTTTCATCATCACCTTTTCTTCAGGAAAGATGTAAAAATACTGATAGCTGTAGACATGTAGAAATAATCTGGTTTTACTATATTAAATGTGTTTGTTTGTAGCTTTGCCATTCTAACAGGTCAATGTTCCAGTAAGGCATCTGCAGTGTTTTTTCTAGAATTCCAGGCTGCTTTGAACACTCGACACTGATAGCTGTACTACCCTTGCTGACACCTCATGCTCACATAGATTAGGTGCTTTAAGGAAATCCTATGGTCTCCTATTGCAAATAGTACTGGAAGCTTCCCAGGAAGGACCGTTTTTTGCCTCATGGCTGCATAAACAGAAAGGATAAAAACATTTGTGAACGAATGATGAAAAAAAAATCCTTGGAACAATATCGTTGTTAATGCAAAGTTGTAAGAATTTCCTATTAGTTGATATTAGAAGAGGGATGTTATGCAAAGTAATAGTGTATTTCCTTTTCACAGTAATCATTATTTTAGAGTGATTGGTCATAAATGTGTCTTGTAACATAAGGAGATTGTCGTTATCGACACCCGATCCCC
>NW_008615821.1:0-31866 GCF_000691845.1 Merops nubicus | reverse complement strand
GACTTCACCAGACTGCCATGACTTCTGCAAATGTTTTTGATATTATCTGGTTGCTTACTGTTAGAAAATTGAGAATAATGATTTCAAATTAGAATGCACTGAGCCAATTCTTGTCTCTCCAAATCTGCAGCAAGGAACAGGTCTTAAAGGTCCGTGAAGTGAATGTTCCCATCACCCTGTCATTGTGCCTTTCCACAGGGTATGGACACAATTTTCTGCCTGCTCCAAGATACTCCCAATTATACTTTCTCTGGAAGAAATGTAACAGTGTCTTTGTGGTTCATCACAGTACACGAAGCAGCAGAAGAAAGACACATTTATTGATAATAAGCAGGTTTATTATGTACTTCAGTTAAGTAGTACAGATTTAATTTAGCCCAGAGTGCTTAACTATAGAGAGATAATAATATAAATCTTGAGTCTGAGGCAACCAATAACAATCTGAACCGAAGGAATAGGTCAGTACATAGGATATAAACCTGCAAAAAACTTCCCAAAGAAGTATTGACCACACAATTCATCACCATGCCCACCAACAGTCGAGCATTGCTGTAGCTTTTCTCTTTATTTCTGACACCAGCACATCTGGATGGGATCTGTAGGAGCTCTAAAGAACATGTCACATATCTCACAGAACATCATTCCCTCAGTGATGTCTCAGGACTTCCTCACTGTAGCTTTTTTGATTAATAATTGTAAATAAATATGAAAAAAAAAAAAAAAGCAGCTTGCATGTCATTTAATTGTGGTGGTATATTTCAACGCCTACATAATTTCTTATTAGACCTACCCATTTTGAAGACTTATTTATCCTGGTGGAAAGATGATAAAAAACCCTTTCTCATTCTGTTTGTTATCTCTGTAACAGTTACTGTCTATCCACCCTCAGTGATTATTTCTTATATTCTCATATATGGTCCAAATATTACCCCGCAGAGTCAGTTGAGGATTTAAACTTTATGGGTAACACAGCACTTTTAATTGCAGATTCTTCTGAATTTAGATTAAGCTGAATAATGGGATGTCATCCATTTCAAATTCAAATTAGAGGAACTTATTCCACCAACGAGTGAACTTTGTCTTCATAACCTAGCTCAGCGTGCACGCGTGATACAACATCGAAAGTAACTGAGAGTGCTTTAACTAATGAATATGGCATCAGAAATGCAGCTCCATGCTTGACAGCTGGACCACTGAATTTTGATTTTTATTTTTATTAATTGGGAGACCCTTACAGTAACCTCTGTTAATCACTGCCTGAGCAGCTCATAGCACACTGTCAAGAGGACACGCACAAACAAGGACTCTGCACAAGTGTGCTGTTGGCCAGTATGTGTTGAATTTTACAGAATTAAAAGCATTTCCACACACCGCACAGTGGGACTTCACAACATTTCATAACACACTTGTGTTGCACATTGTGATGCTTCCTCATTCCACAAAAAAACATTAATAAAGGAAATTGCACTGAGAATAATTTGGATTACTTGGAAAACAGAAGCCTCAGATTGAGTACAGAAATACAGTTTTTGTATCTCTGATAATGAATTTTTCAGTTAAATGTTCCATCACAGTTATTAGTTTTCATCAATTAGGTTCAGACATGCTGAAGACTGCATTATGATATTAGTCATATAGCTTCATTTCAGTTAAATGGCAATTTTACACCAGACCTGTATATTTTCCTTTTCAAAAATTATATTGGAGATGAAAAGCTCAAAGAAACCCAAAGCTGGCAACATTTGCACTTCAATTTTGGTTATGCATGAATCAAGACCAAAACCCAAGAGCTCTTTCAAGAGGTACAAGAACATGAGAAAACACACACATACAGATTTTGCAATATTTGCAAATCAAGATGTGTTCCCTTCCATCCAATATTCATTTTGCAGGAGCATGATCCACCTTTTCCATAACATGCTGGCAGGAATGAGAACCTCAGAGCTTGTGTCCTTCACCAGTTTTAGTTGGAAATATTCATAAGGGGCAAACTCTACTGACACGTGCTCTGCATTGGGGTCCTGTCTGGTCACTGGCAATTCAAATCACATCTAAAAGGTTCATAACACTTTCCATCCAATCATGTTAAGCAACTTTACAAGTATTATGTATTGACTAATCAGGATATCTTCTGGAATGTGATCTGATCATCAGTTGCTTATTGAGGAAACTGAGGCAGAGAGAGGCAAAAGTCCTTCCAAGAGGACCCGGCTTCTCCTCACTTGATGGCTATGACACAGCTCGGATGTCTGACTCACTATGGCCATACAGCCATGTCATGGTTACAGGGGCTGGGACCAGTTTATCCTTATGTGGGTAGAACCAAAACTGTATATTCTATACTCTCTATGTCAGTGCTCATGGGCTGTTAAGAAAATCATGGGTAGCAGCTGCCCAGGAAAGACCTCACACCCCAGGCTATAACAGGTAAGGAAAGAGGTTCAAGGTCAGGGGAGCTGTTAACCCCTTCCCCCCCCAGCAGGAGTCCTCCTCCCTGTTAATGGGCCCATCCATACCTCGCCCCATGACTCATACAGAGCTCCCCCCAGGAGCTATGTCTGTTTAATGGACCATCAAGGACCCACTGCATGACTCACAGAATGACATCAACCCATTGTGAGATGCTCCACCTAGGGGGAGGAGCCAAGTGCTCCCACCTGGATATAAACTGAGTTTCAGGACAGCACAGGGGGCCTTACCCACTGGATTTCCAGAGGACAAGAGCTACCAGATCTTTTCTACGAGACCACTGTTTCATCTGGACTGCTACCACCACCCTAACTACAGAGGATCAGGTTGTATTCTGACTCTGTCTGTGGTTTTCCTTCGCATTATTGCTTTTATTTTTTTTTTTTCTTATTAAATTGTATTTCTGACTTGGAGTCTCTCACTGGTTTGTTTTCAAACCATTACAAGCCACAAGACAAGGACTTATTCCTTACCACAGCTGCACCAACGTTATCAATTTTATTTATTCTTTCTGGGTGGTTTGGTGTGTTTTTTTTTGTTTTGTTTTGTTTTGTTTTGTTTTGTTTTTTGTTGTTGGTTTTTGCTGTTGTTGTTGTTGTTTTGTTTTGTGTTGTTGTTTTTTTTTGTTTTGTTTTGTTTTTTGTTTTTTTTCTTCTTTTTCTCCTTTAAAAGGCTGTGTTATGGAGGTTTGAATCATCCAGAAGAAAGTTTACATTTAAGCATTCTCAAATATTTGACAAATCCACAAACCCAAGAAAATTCATATGTAAGGCTGAAAATCCAGACTGACACTCCAGCCCTACCGATACCACCACAAAACTCCTTGCTTTTGTGCATGGTAGTCAGACCTCTTACTTTATTAAATGCTGGTTTTTTTTGTAGTTAAATTATAGTAACAAGTGCTCCAGTTTCACTAAACCCCGCTACCTACAAGATTTGGATTACTAAAATGTAACCTAAATCCTTTCTGCTGGTGGTGTGTGCATTTGAAGATAAGTAGCAGGGTGAGTAGGCTAATAATGGATTGCAATCTCCTATGGATAGTTCAGCACATCTCTAATTTCATTGAAACGATTTTTCTACTGAAATTTAGATAAAAAAAGAGGATTCTTGCCTGTTAATTTTTCCCTTTAAGGTATTATGACTGTTTTGTTATATAAACTCATGTACACAGATGAGTGAAAAGTGGCAGCCACAGCAGCATATTAATTTGTGACATGTTTCCTGTGATTTTGATTGATTAGAGTGTCAATGATACTGGCCACCAATACTTAAAGACATGGTGTTGTAGGAATTAGCATAAAATTGGTCCTCTGAGTCACCTTGCTAGGGACGTGAGACTAAAGCATGGAAATACTCTATGTTTACTATTATTTTACTGGCTTTTCTACCACTCAAGTCCTACGTACATCAATCTTTAAGTGGAAAGAGTTCAATCCCAGTCTTTTCTGGCAGTGAAAAAATATCCACGTTCTCTTCTCCACCTGTTCACACCCAGCCAATCCTACCAGAAGAGCAGACACCAGAGTGAGCACAGAAGATGCTGTCTCACCCTTTTCCCTTTTGGTTTTATCCAGCAAAACGAACAGAATGATAAAAATGGCAAATTAACAGGAAGGTTTAAGGGTCTGAGATGGAGGAGAGGCAAATAAATGGTGAACAAGCAGCTCATACACACTATAAAATTTCTGGCTATAGCTTTATTGTTTTGAACCATGTCCTTGGCAAAGCTTTTTCCAGGGTTTGTGAATATTCATCACTTACATTTTCCAGAAAAAAACTTTTGGGGGAAGAAGATTGACAATACAGATGAAAATACCAAACTATTTTTTTTTTTTCTTTAAAGCATAATGAAAGCTTTACAATGAGCAGATGAATTAGGAAGAATGTGTTTTGGTGGCCCTAGGATGCCTTAACAAAACATGAATTAGGAAGGACTCTTAGTGAGGATTCACTCATGTCAAATGGAACTAAATGAAAAGGAAATATCATTTTTTTTTAATGCTGGAAACCAAATCCCCAGCTTGGCTACAGGAGTGTAAACACAAACTAACTCCACTGTGCTTGATGATGCTACTGTGGATTTCAATCCTGCTCTGATCTGTGTCCCACCAATTCAGAGTAGAGGTGGATCCAGCCTTCAGCAAGCAATTTGTCTGAAATGAGAATAATCCAACCCAGGGACTGCCTTCCCTTGGCTGTTACTCATTAATGCTTTCCTCACTGATATTAAAGTCTGGCCCATTTTATTCTGTGTTTGAGGCATTTGCCTTCAAAGCCATTTTAATATTCCAGCTCTAAAGGTGTTTGCTGTCTTTGACTCAGTTGACATTTACTTGTGAGAAACTGAACTGAAGCGGCTGGTGATTTCTATAAGAAGTGTTGGCATTAATTTTCTTGCTGTTAAGCCTTGTTGCTCCAGTATATGTTTGTAGATGCCAACATTGCCCAGTTTTTCCCCTTTTACGTACGTTTGACAGGTTATTTATTGTTTATTGAGTGTAGGGAGTTTATTGTGTGCTTTTGCTACCTCAGCTCTGTTATTCAGAAAAAAAGCTTTATTTATCTTATGATAGAGTGTTTATCTGACACCAAGTCCTTTCTTTACAAGTCAAACTTCCAATGAAATTATTATAACCTTCATTACTCAGTAAACTCTGTACACTTTCATTTTTGATTATATGGAATGAAGAAAATGTGATAATTTGCTGTGTGACACAGAATTGTGTAAAAAAAATTGTTCCATTCCCTTTTCATCTCTTGTTCCTGTACTATCAGATGAAGGAAATTACTTATCTTACTTATCTTTCATAGAAAAAAAATCTATGCTGCTGAGTGCTAGGATTAATAAGGTATGTTTTAAATATGCATTACATCCTTAAAAAACAATGAGACAAGTATGTTACCACAAGTAGCTTTCTAAGGTTATAGTCCACCAGCTGAATAAAGAACAAAATCCTAATAACTGGAGACCAACAGAGACTATAAAAAGGAATTCTAATAAATAAGTTAAGATCTAGCTGAAGGTTTCTATCAGTAATTACCTTCACATAATAACACTCAGTGCACTACTGATACAGACAGATATTAACATGTAATTGCATTCAAATTTATGGGTCCTGAAGTAATTGCAGGGTATAAACAGATATGTATAAGCAGCTGCCTGATTTGACTGTTGATAAACTTACTTTCTAGAAGACAAACTAGGATCTCTCTGAACAGGTCTGATGGCATCGTGTGGAAAAGTCAGGAAAGGCTTCTCCTGGGATCTGTCTTAAGTTTCCCTTTTAACATTTTTTGCTTCTTGCCAATAAGCAGCACAGAATATACTACAGAGGAATCATCTACAGTGGGGGAAAAAGTTGTGAAAAGTCATTTCAGCAAAACCACAGTCTTGTTCTTGGCAATAATACAGAGTTTTCTACCCACAGCCTTGATGATCTCAGTAGCTCAGTGGCCATGCTGGTCTCAAGCCTTCCTGTATAAAAGGCATGCAATATTTTGGCAATTATTCTTTCTGCCAAGGCATGTGTGCAAGCACACTTTTAGTTCAAACCTGGCCAAGGTTGTTCTTCACCTCAGTTTGAGAAGAGTGGAGCTTGCCCATCTGTGGAAATGCCAAAGGAATCTACACAGAGATTGTAGGAGATGAGTAAAACTGGGGCGTGATTAAACCATCCCTTCTTTGCTAATCTTAAAACTATGGCTGAGTGTGTGTGGGTAGGGAATACAGGCACTGCTTTTGAAAAGAGCCAGCTTTGGGTTTAGTGCCTGGTATTAAAAGACAAAAAAAAAAAAAAAATAAAATAAAAAGGAGATAGCTTTGGATGACCTGAAATTCCCAGATGTGTGCTCTTGGCAGGTAATTGCATTTCCTTGCAACATGATGAAGCAAATCAATGAAGCGAATGCAGAAAATCTGAAACTGAAATCTGTAGTGCAGCATTCACAAGGAATCCAGCAGAATCTTGTTCAGAACCACCTGCCCAGATTGTGTCAACACATAGGCTGCATGGTTTTCTGGAAATGAAAAAGCAATTTAAAAAAACAAAACAAAAAAAACCCCGACACAACAAACACAACAAACCAAACAGTAAAATGATGAGAGCTCCATGGTTAACCCTTTCCAAGACCAAAGTGCATGGCTTGCATGCTACTTTGGGAAACAGAAGAGATCAGAACAGTAGGTTGCTGATTTTGAAGTCATGGCTCTGTAGTGGCTTTGAAAGAACAGCGAGAACAACCCTTTGATTGCAGAAGCTGATGTGCATAAAGATTTCTCTTTGACCTTGATGAATTAGAGGGTTTTTCTTTTTAATGAATCATCCTAATCCAAGCCACAAGGAAGTGAGCATCCCTGTGCCCACAGGACCACTGCAATCCAAGTCCTCCATTTGCTCAGGGTTACAGTCCTGCCCAAAGAGGCGGCTTAGTGACAACACCTACCTGCATGGTGACTGCTTGTGGCCAAGTTCCCCCCATGCCAGGCCAGCTGCTCACTAACCTTCTATTTGCAATTCCTGTAGTAGAGCTGCCATGTGCTTCTCTGAGAAGACGCTTCTTGGTTTGCACTGAAGAGACAGGCTTTGCAGGTAACTCCACACGCATGGCTCTCCTTTGTGCTCAGAGCTTTTACAGTCATTCTTAACTATCAAAGGTTTCCATCATCCTCTGGCCTTAATTTTCAGAATTCATTTCAGAGCTTCAGAAGCTTTGTTTGGCTGAGTGCAGCTAAGCAGTGAGCAGCTGAAACCCTTTGTGACTGTTATACAGTTTTCCTATTTCTTTTTAATATCCATCAAGCTTGAAGTTTGCTGTAACCAGTTTTAAATGTGTCATAAGAGAGTTTATTTGGCTAGGGGCAGCGTTTTTGTGATGAGTTTAGGTCTTTTTTTTCTGAGCTGATAAAAATGGAATCAGCAGGTATTAGCAAATAAATTAGTTAGTAGGCAGTAATAACAAAAGAACCTGCTCAGCTTCACTGAAGCAGATATAATTCTAGTTACAGGTAAAATATTTTTTTTCAAAAAGTTGTTTATTTGCATTGCTTTTTAGGTATTATTCCATAAGAAATTAATTCTTCTTAACCACAGCCCAGTGAACTCAAAAGCCTATCTGACACTGCCTTAGACTATTGCTCTTGGGGAAGAAACCCTCACCCTTGTCTCATTTACTCTCAGACAATGTGTCTGTATTTCCCAGAGGGCTTCTCATTCAACCTCAAGAACAGCATTATTTCAAATGTCTCTAGAGGAAACGGAGTTACAGAACACCAGCTGTGGGAAGGCTCAGGCTCCTCACTCGTGTGCAATTAGTGCTCTGCTGAATATCTTAGAAATGATGAAAAAACAATGACCTTATACATGACAATACACTGGTTTCTTACATAGGAATATAAACTGGTTTTCCCCCAAAGCTGTATTTTGATCTCATATTTACTTGTTCAAATGTCCTCACCTGACAAAGCAGTGTTTGAGCGGTCTTGACTTAGAATGCAAAAATGCCTGGAATCTATCTCAAATTTGTTATAGATAATTAACTTCCTAGGTTGCAATATTTCCATCTTCAAGTCTTCTGTAGAGTATAACATGAAAGGGAGACCATCTTAAAATCAAATGAACTGTAGGACAGGTATAAAATGGGAATGACAGGTTCAAATTTTTCCTTCAAGCTTTTAAGCATCTCTACTAATAGCTAAAATATTTCTGAAATGGTCTGACCTTTAGATTCTTTTTAAAAAAAAAAAAAAAAGCTTCTTTTCTTTTGGGAAACTGCCTCCACTGAATCATTTCCAAACCTCCAGGCAACTTTCAGTATCAAACACATTGTTATAAAATTGTCTTAGAAATAGTTGTGAGTGAACTATGAGAGAAATTAGCCCTAATGTCTAAAGACGATGGTAAAAATACACAGAAAATCTCTTGCAACATATGTCATCTAATAGAAATATAACTTGTTTGATAGAGACTTTCAGTTTTGCATGGTTTCTGTTGTGGAAACTAAAAGAGCTCAATGGGAAGGTCTTGTGAGTTCTAAGCCTTAAGTAATTGGGTTATGAAACCCTAGAGAGATTATTAACTGTTTTTTTTTTTTTTTTTTCTGGTGTCTGCATTTCAGCCAGAGTAATCATTGCAATATTCATCCAAGCTAGCCAAGAGTGATGACTGAAATAGAATGTTCATTAGTATTTACCACCTCTATATTACTTTTAAGAGAAAAACTTAAATGTAAAATTTTAATACATATGTTTTTCAGTACAGTGTCTTTGATTTGACCTAGTGAAACTATATGATAAATGAGTGAATTACTATGACAACAAATTAATATATTTATTGTCATTACTACTTAAACATGGAGGAACGATAAATGGAACTGCCCTTAGAATTAATGAGATTTCTATAACTGGGTGCTCCATTAGCTGTAGAATGATCTTCCTAGAATTTCTCCATGCAAAATACCATCTTATTTCACTTGAATATGGACAAGTTTTGGAGCTAAAATATGCTATTTTGCAGTTTCAGCTTTAAACTCTTTGTTTGTTGCATTATACTTGGTGAAAGTTGATAACCTTAGTTAACTGGTTGTGATCTGAAACACTGGTCAGGACAATTTCTTCAACACAGAAGCCAACGAGAATTATATCTGAAATAGAGAAAACCATAAAAAAGGTCTCCACAAAACAGGACGTAAACAGAATACTGAATACATGAATAAAGCATTTCAGAGCAAAAACACTGTGCCAGAAAGTTTGATAGAAAACAAAACAAAATAACCCAACAGCACATTACAGACAGAGATTTAAAGCCACTGTGAGGACCATCAGATGACAGGCCAAGCTGTGGCTGAACTGTTCACCTAACACAGCTGCTCTGATCTTAAGCAGTGGGTCAACACCAGAAGTTTACCTCCAGAATTTGTTAAATTATTCATACACATAACTACTGGAACTTGCCTGAATACATAATTTCAGTATATGCATGACTGTATGGGATTCTATCATGTCAGATGATACGTGCCCGTGCTTTACATTAGCAGTGCTGAGTTTCCATTTGTTTTAGACCAGGTTTGAATATTCTTTTTTTTATCTATTTTTTTATATATTCAGTTTGCTTCTGCTCTTCCTTCCACAGATGAATTGTAAGTAAACTGTTAAAAAATGAACACTCTGTCTTCATCACAGTCTTTCTGTACAGGTTCTTCTCTGTGGCAACTTCCAGTCTCTAACCACAGACAGTTTATTGAGGAAGATACTTTGTTCCAGGTGTTTATCTAGTAAATTTTGATAAATAGAGCCTGTTTAATAAAGCAAAACCAGCAATATCCAATGACGTTCTTGGTTGATCTAAAAGACAGACCTCCTAAAACCTTGTTAGCTTCTCTCTCAGGAAATCTAGGAGCTGGCACCTGCTGCAGGAGCAGCTGTTCTCACACGTCTTCCAGATGGCTGTGGAAAAGGAAATCAAATCCCCCCTGCACTCAGACCTTTAATGAAAACTGTATAATATCCTGAACAGGTTGAAATCATCTCCAGAACCAGACTTCCCTTTTGTATGGACACAAAGACTCAAAGACTGGCAAGATCCTCCGTGTGCCAGGTCAGTCCATCACCAGATGTGCCCAACCATGGGTCACAGGTGGCACCTGAGGCTCCTGGCTGGGAGCTTAGAAAATTCTTCCTGAGAGTCATAGCGCTGATCTTACCATCCTGCCTTCACAGAAAATGTCATCTATACAAATGTTACATACATTGATACTTTAACATCTGGGTACAGCATGTAGGAATAGTTTCTATATAGAGAGAGTATCTACAGAAACTGTATGTATATATATAAAGAGAATATAAATTAATATGTATAGTGTGAATAAACTATATATAGCTTATACAGAATGGTTTAGGTTGGAAGAGACCTTTCAAGGTCATCTAGTCCAACCTCCTGCAGTGAGCAGGGACATCTGCAACTAGAGCAGGTTGCTCAGAGCCCTGGCCAACCTCACCTGGGATGGTTCCAGAGATGGGGCAGCGACCACCTCTTGGGACAACCTAGGCCAGGCTCTCACCACCCCCACTGTAAGAAATTTCTTCCTTCTCTCTAGTCTAGATATCCCCCTTTCAGTTTCAAACCATCCTCCCTGGTCCTGTCACAGCAGGCCCTGCTAAAAATTCTGTCCCCAGCTTTCTGACAGGGCCCTTCAAGTCCTGAAAGGCCACCAGAATGTCTCCTCGGAGCCTTCTCCTCTCCAAGCTGAACAACCCCAACTCCCTCAGCCTGGCCTCTCACCCTCTGATCATTTTTGTGGCCTCCCGTTGACCCTCTCCAACTGGTCCACATCCTTGTGTGGGGATAACTATTCTGTCTACTGACCACACACCACACTTAAAGATCTAAAAACAGGAGACCTAACTAGGAATAATGGCTTATAAAAAGAATTCACCATAAAACGCTTTAATGACATAGTAGCAGGTTGCGTGGATAGGTGCAATTCTGAAAGACTGCTGAAAGTTAGATGGTGTTAAGGGCAGAGTGGCAGGCTGCACTTTTGGGGAGCAATTTTCAGTAGTGAAATGCAAGATGTTGGTTTAATGATATCAGCAAGGTCTGAAAGTGCTTTGCATGCTGTATGTAATAATACATATAAAATACAGGAAGGTACATTACCAATAGTATATATTACATATAACTTCAAAGAGATCCTAATTTATAGGGTCCATGTTGTGTAACTAAATGTCATGTTGTACTTTATGAATTAATCTGTTTAGAGATCTATTCATTTCCAGATTACATATGCTAAAATACCTCTGTGCCATGAAATTCTGCTCAGTTTTGAGCAGAATACTCATTTGAACAGAGCTGAGAAGTTCCGCATTTGTCATTCTTTTTGTACACAGAACAGATGTCTACAACGCGCTTCTGCACATCCTAACATGAAAACTTGGATTTGTCATCAATGATTGATCATCTCGGTGCTGCTCTCCAAATATGCCTTTGTTACTTAAGCTTCTGGGTTTTTTAATAGTGGCCTTGAAACATATAAGCCTTTAGCAGGTGAGAAAATTTACTTCATGGTGAAGTGACTTTCTTCTCCAAGGAGATGGAGGAATCAGAGCTGTGCTTCCTTGCCCCTTCCAGCTATCCCCTGGCACCCTGCCATAAAGAGCATTTCTTCCTCCTAAAAAGAGTTCAGATGCAACAGGCTAAACTAAGCCTCGGATATTTAAAACCTCTTGTCTGTCTCCTGGTCACTCAACATGCTTGAATCCCAAGAAAATTACACGAGGTGAGAAGATTAGGAGATAGGAAACAGAAATAAAATAGGAATGAAAAATAGACACAGTTATTATAATACAGTAGTAGGACATAGGAAAAAGTTCATCTTCATATCAATATTTGGGTAATTAATTTGAAAAGAAACACAGGGCACTCCTCTGTCTGTGATGCTGTGGACATCTTTGGTGCTCCTAAACCCCATGTTGCATTATTTCTTGCGAGGAAGACTCTGCTGTGTTTTTATTGAGGATTGTTTGGGATAATTAAGAAAATAAGCCTGCTTTGATAATTTTTACCCATCTTACACAACCTTTTTAAGCTTCTTATTGCCTTGTTCATTATGTTCCTGTTGGGAAAGTGCATATTCGAGAAATGATATTCAGATTTTTTAAAAGTAATTTTGATGGGTTTGGTGCTGAACATACAAAGGAAGATCCTATAATTCAATTTTAGAAGTATCTAACTGAACTGGCACGATAAACAGGGTTTTTTTTAAGGAGCTTTAGCATATATTTATGGTTACCTAAAATGATCATTGTAAATCACATTCCCCAGCAGGAACAACAATGATTTCTTTATGCTCTGAAAACGTATTAAAATATCAAACACAGCTGAATTTTAAAGGTTTGGTCAACACAATAGTTGGCTCAGGGTCAAACTGGCTCCCAAAACAGACAACTCGGGATCTTTCTATCTTCAGAGAATTTTTGTGCACACAATATTAATAGTTAATCCCATTACCAACCTCCTGGGAATGGTTTTGTAAACCAAACAGCGTGGCACCTAGTTTCACATTACAGAGGAACCAACAGAGTTGGAGCCAACAGCAACATTCCTGTAGTTTATACTGAACACTTAACACAGATTTTCAAATTCCCATTACAAGCTATTTAAACACCTCCCAAATGCCAGGATCCTACTGACACCACCAGTATTTAGTTGATACTCAGCACCTTTAAGGCTCAACAATACCTTTGTCTTTGCCTGGGCAACTACATTAAGATCATTAAGATCAAGGTCTCTATAACTAAATAGGCATGAGCTAAGTGTCAATAGGAGTTAAATTACTTAAGAAGATATAAGAAATCCTCCTGAAAAAAGCAGATAATTGAACGTAAATCCCGCAAGGATATATTACAGCACTAAACATTAAGATACTTCCTCCTCTTTAAAAAAAAAAAAAAAAAAAAAAAGATTTGACTTAAAGAACTATTCCACTTCTGTATAGATTTTTGTGGTAGGAGAATATGCAGATGTATTTAACTAAGCCTTTATAAGATCATTAAGCTGCCTTACAATTATTAGTTTGGGGGTGGTGGTTGTTTTTTTAAGTAGTTTGCATAATCATGATAAACATAGGTAGGAATGTTGAACCTACCAGGCAAAGCACTGTCCTGTGTGTTATAAAGAGAATGCTACTGCCATCTGGGTGCAGGAGATATATTGCAAGGTATACCAGTATATTTTCACAGAAAACCTACTGCATGGAGGAATTTTGATTTCTGTCCATCTTCATTTGGAATTTCATCCAGTTGTTCCATACAGGCTTAAATCGAGGTCATTCCAACCTAAAAATAAAGAGGGCATCTCTAACCTTCAGGAATTTGAAGTGTAAGGGCTAGATTAAGCTATATACAGTGTTCATATCAAATTTGGCATTTACCTGGCAACTGGAGAGGTGCGTTGTAACAGTTATTGCTACTAAGGATGAGTGGAAGAGGAAAAACAATCCCATTATTGGAAGGTCCCATCATATTTTATCCACTTAACTTATTCTTGTCTAGGAAACAAGAGGAGAATTTATAAAATTTTGCCAAATGAATGCTCTTCACAGTTTAAAGAAATGGTTTCCCTTTTTTTTTTTCCCTACAAAAAAAAATGGAACCTGTTTGTCTGTACAGTAATTCCATATATCTTATAGTAAAATTTCCCATGCATGTGTATATTTTTATCCACATAAATGTGCTAAATTATCCAGAATTAGATTTAATTCTGGTACATTAAGAAAAATAGGTTGTAAAAAAAGGGATACTATTAGAAGAAGAAGAATACATTGGCTCAGACTGAATGAGCCATCTAGATGCCAATCAAAAAAGTGTAAAGATTAGCCTTATTAAACTTGTACAGAAAAAACTCCCAGCCTCCAGCAATTGCTGGGTCAGAGATTTTCTGAACAAGAAGCTGTACTTAATATTAACAGGTAGATGATATTGATTATAAAACAAACCAAAAAAAGCCTTTTGATTTTTGTTTATGAGATTTTCAATCCATATGGGTTATTACTTCTAGTCAAAATATGTAATTTTTAAATGCACACGGAAAAAAAAAAAAAAAAATCACGGTACAATTTAGGCTAAAGAAAATCTCAGAGTAAGAAGCAATAATTGAGGTGAAGCAGAAAAGTTTCCAGCTGGGATGAAAACTGCCCTTTTACTATGGCGAGGGCTTTGTATGCCTATGGAGCTTCAAACCAGTGGGACTTGGCATTAGTCCTTTGAAACATCTTCCTCTACAATTACAGACAGAGGTACTGCCAATGTCCAGAAAGATCCATGCCAGGGTCTTGTTATAATTTTTTGTATTATTATAGTTATTGTGCAACTATTTTTAGTTTCAAATCTGTCATAGTCATTCACCTGCAAGAAGAAAATGGTCTAAATGTGGTACAACCTAGATAGTGTAAAACCTGCCCATTTTTTTTTGAGTTATTTGAGTCCTTAAAATAACCTTTTGAATAGAAAAAGGGATGTATTTTCCATACGCTGAAGCTAATAAAAAAGTGTCCGAACCAAATTTGTAGACCTTTCCAAAAGCTCATTTTTGTACTAAAATTAAGTGCGAGATGCTGCATAATACAGGGTGGTTTGGTTTGGTTTGGTTTGGTTTGTTTTTTTAAAGTTATCTAAAGGTGCAAAAGGAGATTTAAATCTAACTTTTAAAAAAAGCTATAATGGTAATTCCTCTGATGGAAGAGATTGCAAATTTGCAGTTTTGATTATTTAGCACCTGATTAGTATTCCAAATGATTCTAAAGTATAATAATGATTACGTTTGGGAATGACAGTATAGCCTCCCTCCTCCCACCCTGTTTTATTTGTGATTCTGAAAGGCATGTTGCAATGCAAGCAGAACCTTTGCAGTTCATTTTTAACAATGAGTGCATTGCACTTGAGGGCAAAACGCTTCTCTCACAAATTTGGAAACTACAAATTGTCTCCATGGTTTCCCCAGGAAACCACTCTGAGCCTGAGCTCTCTGGGCAAATGCAATGGAGGAGCATGTGGTGCCAATGCTTTATTACTGGCACGGGTGAAGAACTCCTCACAGAAATTATCATTTAGAAAAGATTACAGTAAAATCAAATTGGGAGACTTGCGAGGACCTCCTGGGTCTCTGATAACATCTGTAATAATAGCATAAATACCAAAATATCTTCTCTGATCTTCTGGAGCTCACAGATCTCAGCGTATGCTGGTTAAATCGGAGCAGAAGGAGACATCCAAGGGAGCTTGAGGACACCGGGCTCACTGGGGCTGTGCACCAACAGCCCCCGGAGTAGCACGGGTGAGAAACCTGCCAAGGAACCTGCTACCGATAGGAATAGGAACATTTTGTGCAGATCAAGGGATAATGAACACCATGAGGCAATCTTTGCTCTTGCAAAAGCCTCTCTTAGATCACTCAAACCCATAAAAAGCAGAATAGCTTCCATCTGACCTCATAAAAGCAAAGGGTTTTCTTTCAAGGTTGTCAGCGTATTCCCATCCTGCTGTTTATGCCTGCTAGGGCTCTATAAGCACTAGCTGAACTCCACGGTTCCACTCCCTGCTTCCTTCTCTTTGCAGAGCCACAAATTTCTCATTATTGTTAAATATTTTGGGAGGCACCGTCTCCTCTGTCTTTTTGAGAGAGATTCATTTAAGAATGGGAACGTGGCGCAGGAGATACACAGCGAGAGATTTCCACATGATGTCTCCCCCAAATGCCAAAAACCTGATCTGTGCTGGAACAGAACACTTGAACAAATCCTGTAAAATTCCCTTGATGCTCAGATCAGTGTTACACTGACACACGAGATACATTTAACATCTGGATGTGAATGTTAGATATCAGCCTTAATTTTAGAGTAATAGAAAACATGTTTTTTCAATTATAAGTTGTCTACCTGTGTTGATACACATATTTAAGAATTTATAGAGTTTTCTAAGGGTTTAAATGAAGTTAAAAAAAAAATTATAATTCTGCTTACAGACATTCTTCTTTTCCTTTTGGTGTCTCCATGCACAAAAGCAGCTGTGAGATGTGTCTTCGGTGAATTGTTGAGCTGAAAAACAGCAGTTGCTGGTGATCACTTAAAAACTCACTTTTTTGTTCTTCTCTTCTCTCCATTTGTCCAGAAACAGTCATCCCTCCCCATTTTCCCTAGCCTCTCCTTCCTCTGCAATACTGACCACACCACAATCCTCTTAGGTGACTTCAGCCTGTGACCTGCAAGCTCTGTTTGACTCTGATTTCCCTTCTAGCTATGTGCATTAAGCTGTAATGGAAGTCTATAACATGACTACTCTAGATACAGCTCTGTAATGAAGAATTCATGTACAATCTTTTTTTTAGAGGACTTGTTTCATCTGTAATCCAGTTAATAGTGCCTTGATTGAATGGCAAGAGCCACGCTTAGATATTGCTAAAGAGAGAGACAACATCCCCTTTCCTGTCTCATATTGTGTAGTCACACAGAATGTAGCAGAATTTGTCCTACAAGTACTTCTTTTTTGCAGGTATCACCACATTTCCAGCATTTGATTTACAGTCAGATTACCACCACCGCAGACAAGGAATCATATTTATTTTCACATGTAACAATCTCAGTTACTTCAAATATTGTACTCATTGAGCAATTGCGACAAGCAAATCCTGTACAATTGAATTCCAATTAATAGTAGGACAGAATTTCCTTTTATTTATTGTTCAACTTGTTGGACAGCTGGTCCAATACTGCCAAAACCTATTTGCTAAATAAATGATCCAGTTAGAAGTTTACTAGTTTATAATCAATTCATAGATCTATGTTGAACAAATTACGTGCTTATTTAGAAGAAGACGAAGAAATGTGGAATACTAAGAGAGCTGGAGAATTATATTTTATTTCATATTTTGTGGCAAATTTACCGACAATTAAATATCACTTCTAATTTACAGTAACTTATAGTTGTCCTAAGATAATGGCAGTATAAGGTGGGAACGGTACCCAGCCGAACCATGACTAGAAGGCCGTGCCATCTTCTCCTCCCATCTTGTTCTCTTGCCCTTTCAACAGCCAACACTGGTTCCATTTTTACAAATAAAGCTGCTAGCTTGCTCAAGACTTTGTTTTCTCTATTTTTCTCTCACCTGGACCAATTCTTTCATCTTAAGGAGCAGCTTTCCATCACTACTGACTTTTCTGATCATGCACGTAAACATATTTCATCACTCCTTACTAACATAAATTTTCTGTTGAATTTCAGTACTTGAGCAAGACTTCAGTAAGTGACTGAAACCCACCAGCTATGTTCAAACACATGGCAAACATTCATAAAAATTGGGGAAAACAAGCTAGCTGCTCCTCTTGACTTATTGTGCCCATGCTGTCTCTGAAAGCAAACAATTCACGTGCCAAGACTTCAGCTGTTATCCCTAACTGAGGGTGGAGATGTGAGTTTATTCCCTTATCTATCAATCATGATTTCCACAGATGCATTTGGACCTTGCAATTTGTGTTCTTTGGAGTCAAGGGCTCATAATAATTGCTGAACAGACACCTTCCTTAAATCCCTTTTCTGTAGAACACAAGAAAGTCAGGGTAAAGGTATCATAAAAACAATTCAGCAAGCTATATACATATCTAGGCCAGAAAATATTTATTCATGGAAACCATTTAAATTTACTTTCCTGTAGATTTTTCATGTAAGAGCCTCTAAATATGGTTCATTGCTGGACTTGGCAGCCCTGACATGGTCTGTAAAGTCACTCGGTTACTTTGCTTTCTATAAAATAAGAGTATTTTAACCTCTTAGCCTTTCATTCCCCAATCTGGCTAAGTTGAATGTCAAAAGCGAGAGACAAAAGTCTTTGATAATGTCACATATTACCAAGTTTTGCCATGACAGACAATGCTTTTCAGAGTCCCTGTTTCTTACCAATATTCCTATTTCAGATCCATTTTAATTGTAATTACATTATTAATTTCAATTGTAGTGGATAGTAAACTTACAGCAGTATCATCCTGGAGAAGTCCTTCAAACTAGGCTTAAAATATATTACCTTTTCTTTAATTTTGATGGGATTTACCAGGAGCTCAGAAGCTCTTTACCTGTTTTATTTCAAATCTTATTGGAATAAGACTTAATCCTTCAAAATTTATTCTGAAAGCTGGTTATCTCTTATGGTTTTGGAGATGTTTTGGAAAGAAACAAAATGAGAATTATAGTGGAATTTGAAATGTAACAACTACGGAATTATTTCTAATGTGTCATGCTACCTACCAAGCATGAAGAAAGGCAAATATTTGCACCTCCACAACTACACTTTGTAGCATTCCTTGTGCAGATTAATGATTTCTACACAATCACTCTTCTTCATTATGCTGGTTCAATTTTTGCAGCATTGGAAGTTGTCGCCAGAGGCACTTCAAGGAAGAGCTGTGGTGAAGAGAAAAGGGCTCGTCCCTTTTATTAGCTGTCTACTTTTAACTTAATTCCCTCAACTCATCTGCTGGCTTCTCTTTTAGGTGATCAGTCCTTTGCTGTCAATGCCAACACACCGCTGGTCAATGGTAAATTCTCCAATATTCGTTAGAGGTGATTAACTTGGGAGACTTTGCAAGGAAGAAAACCGGCCTTTTTTCCTTTTACGATTCATCACCTTAAACAGAAATACTGTATTTCAGAATCTGAAATCTGTATTTATACAAAATTCAGATTATGAGGCTTTCCATTTGATTTCCTAAAAGGATGAAAATACACACAAGTATTACTCTGTCCATAGCATCGTAATCATTTCAATCCTATCTCTCCCTTCCCAGGATGAAAAGACTTCACAAATGAATGAAGAGCAGATGGCATATCATTTTCTCAACTGGAGATTCTTGGCTTTGATTTGTCACTCATTGAACGCTGGCAAAAAAAGAACTTGAATAGTCTGCATAGTTTGTATATTCTTCTGATGGTATTTGTTTAACAGCTACTGGTAAACATAATAAAGGCTTCTATCAAGTTGATTTTTATTTTATTTTTTTCTGTTATAAATATCACTGCAGTCTTCAATGACCTCACTACTTTGATTTCACTGTCTCTAAGCTGTATTTCAGTGCAGAGCTCCAGCCTAGCTACAGTGTTGGTGCTGGCCACACCCAGGTATGCCCATCTCCCAGCTACCCCCATCCACATTGCCTTAGACATTAACCATAGCTGTGTATAATATTGAGCCCAACAACCCATCTTTTCTCACTGTTTAAAATTGTTTAGTGAAATTTTGGCCTAGCCCCTGTCCTATTTCTGTGGTGGCTGTTGTCCTTGTGGTACCCATGTGTAACACTGAGCCCGACGCTCCAACAAATGGTGCCTCCTCTGCAAACATTTTCAGATGCTACCTAAGAGAGTGATACAGATATCTCCAGTTTGATAACACTGTTTCTTATTTCAAACACCTTTCTTAACTCCATTTTTCCTTTTTATTATGCACAAGCTGTCACAACGTTACCAGATTGTAGTTTGACAATATTATTTTCCTGAGATACTCAAACAGCTACCAGAGATGCTACTGTGGTCCTCTGTGATATATGGGTCAGTGCCTCCCACTGCCCATCTATCAACAGCTGAAATGATCTGTTAGAAATACAACTAATGCACAGCAAGATTTATCTGAAACATTTTGCATATTGCAAGATATCTAGAAACCACGACTCCTGCTTGAGACACCAGAAATGCTCACAGGCTGCATATGGTGGAAGTACTGTCCATCACATATTTTAGGCCATTTTGAACCTACTAGGATGAAAACAAAATACCAAGTTTTTGTAAGTAGCTTCTCAAGTAACACTGTTTGGGGTTTTGAGGTTGGGGATCATGAGAATTATCTTTTTTCTAGATTGTTCTACTATTAGCAAAGAGATTAGTGGGTTCATTGTCACAAGTGCTTTACTGTAAGTCAAAACTTTCCAAATCCTTGACACTATTAATCACTTATCCAGGCTTTTTTGCTATCAGAGCAGATGTCTAAGGCACAAAATCCATGCAGGGAGCCCTTAGAAGTTTGTATTGTTTCTACCGCCTAGGGGGGAGATATTTAAATTTTCTTAATATTGAGCCAACTCAGTTCTTATCACAGTTACATAAAACCACCGCATAATTCAATAGACAAATTGTCCGAATCTAATTAATCCCACAAAATGGCAAATTATAAAGTTCTTTTTTAAAAAAAAAAATATTATAGATAGTCAAATAGCTACAAACTACATTTGGCTGAATGAATCAGATGCCATCTGTGATAGAAAGCATGTTGAATAGCACAGCCTAGATGCAAAGCATATTGAACAGAACAAAACACACCATAGGACAGATTTATAGTCCATAATCCATGCAGAAAGTCGGCTAAAATAGATCAGCTCTGTCACATAACTCTGCTTTCATCTAGTGTCCAGAAGCACTGCAGCTCTTTGACTCATTTAGCAGATCAGTTACGTGCTATTCCTGATTTCATGCAGTGATGATTAAGGATGAAAAATATCACAGACACTTGGCAACTGCAATAAATCAAAAAGCTTTGCTCAGTTTTGCTTTACATAGTTGCACCAGAATTTGGAAAACAAAATGATTGCATTAGTCATGTACAGTAATTGTTTTCTGGGGAAAGAAAAAAAAGTTTGCTACGATAACTTTGGCTCTTCAGACTTCATAAGCATTCTAAGACAGGAAGGTAAATTAATCTTTAATAGGCTGTTATGAATCCACTGTCAGGAGGTGTTGCTTATACACTAAAATTAGTTCCTAGTGAGATCGTCTTTGGGTGTTTTTCTGGTGAGATTGGTCCAAAGCTATAAAAAAAGTAATAGTAAAATGAACTGCATTAATCTAACAAGATTTGGCACAATTACTTAAGTCGCTTATGGTATTTTTGATATATGCTATTCCAGCCTGTGCACCACAGAGTCTCCTCAGCTACAGTAAACATCTGCTGGTTGGAGGACTTGCTAAATTTATAGTGCTGAGATACCAATTTGAGTCTCCAAGACTCAACTTTGAGCTTAAATCAAAGCTTCCAATGTCCCCCAGAAATGAATGCATAAAGCCACCCTGATGAATGGTACCAGAATTATCATATGCCTGGTCATGACAAATAGCTCCTACTGAACCACCTCACAGTGAGATGCTGAACAGCAAGGCAAGCTTAGCCACAGCTCCACGGTTTCTTTTCTTTGCCCTGTGTCACAAAGCAGCAGATAAATAAAGGTTATTTTGAAGATCTGCAGCTAAATCTGGTGATTAGCTGTCCTGTCTGTGAGCAGAGGAGCTGAGGCATGGGTATGTAGGATACAGGCTATAGGGTTGCTGTCAAAGATGCCATTACAGTACCTTGAACTCACTCCACAGCACACACTTAAAAGATGCTCCCTGGTTCAGATAACTTGCATCACACCAGTCCCAATAACAGCATAGAATAAAATATACATCAGAGCCTTTGCCCATTATAACAGAAGTTTCTAGTGCATAACGAACTGCAATATTTACAATAGTTTTCAAATTCGAATTTCTGGAAACCTCCTGTCTTACTGTTTAATCCAAACATTTCAGAGAATATAAAATCAGAAGCCTCTGAGGTCTGATGCCTGTGTAGTTTCATTTATTTAAAAATTAATTACAGACTGAAGGAAAGAACAGTAGACCATTCCCTCAAGAACTGATTTAGATTCTTCTGCTTTAAATTTATTTTGTTCCAGTCTTTTAATGAAGTACTCACAGTGATTTAAATGTGACTGATGGTAGGAAGAGACATTTATTATTATTATTTTATTGTTATCAAATTAAAAAGTATTTGGGGACAAAAAGGCTCTTTCTTATATGGCTGCCATAGTATAGTTTTCATTTTTATTTGTTTGTTTAGAAAACACACTCAAAGGAAATATAAAAGTATAAACCCTGTAACAAAAGTGTTTTAATTTACTTAAATATTCTCCCCAAAATATTAATAACAAACTTCAGAAACAATAAAGCTGTGATAATGTAACATGAGATTTTCTTACTTGTTTGCCTCCTTCTTGTCCTGAGTCTCAACTCTGCTGGTTTTCAGCTCATGAATTCATGGAATGAAGAAACATCTCACAGCTGCTTCTGCTCATGGAGACACCAGTTCTGATGGAAGACTTCCAGAGATCTCTTCTGTAAAAATGGAAACTCATGTCAGTGCACATGAAGGTGCTGCTCCTGTGTTTGGGTGAAATCTACACCGTGTATTCACATCAATTTGACTTGGAGGAGAATCAATGTGTAAACCTTCTTCCTAAACATGCGCCATGAAAATTGCATTGCATAAAAGCATAAAAGTATTTAAGCAGATCTCAGATGTTTCACTGGATATAATTTTTTTTTATTATTATTTTTAATTTTTTTTAAAACACCCTAGGCAATATGAGCAGCAAGTAATATTGAAATTACATCAGCTTCACCAAGGAGAAATAAAATACTCAAATATACATGTGCTATCCCAGTTCCTCAAGTCACAGAAATTTCCTGAAATCTTTGCCTCTTTAGAAAAAAATATTCTTCTTTTCATGACTGGGAGGAAAAGCTGGGAAGCAGGTACTGAGAATAATATCTGCAGAGACATCTTCTTGATTCGTAAAAAAAACCATGAAAGGACTCAGAATAAGACATCAGTTGAGTTAGTGAGGCCAACCTACCCATAGTTTTATCTTGGAGAATATCAGTGTATGAGTTCAAGCAAAATTCAAGCTTCTTCAGCTTTTTGAGGGAGATTCAGGAACAACAGATGAACCATACTGTCATCCTGAGAAGGACTAGGAGAGGAGGTCATGACAAACCCTGTGTTCGGTGTAGCTACAGAAATGATTCACCTAGTTCCAGGCAGCAAAGAATCTGCCTCAATATTGGAAAATGCAACTTCTTAATACTGTGAGTTTTTTTTTCTAAATCTTTATTTTTTCAAAGAAACACATTCAGATGTTAATAATCACATAAATCAAATATATATAGTTCACCAGCAATACCTGGGAACCACAAAATGCTCCTGTTCACATTCCTGACTGTTGGTGTGCTGAGGCTGTTTTTTTTCACTGATGTCGCTCATCGTTGAGCAGCTGTTATCACTTCACACATGACCCCCAAAAGTCAGTCTTTCATTGCTACACCAGATCAAAAATCCCTAAATAGAGCCTAGTGATGCTTTCAAAGCACTTTCCTGTGTAATTCAATACATACATTAAGAAAACAAACTATGCAAGGGTTTGCTGCAAGAATATGCAACTGCAGGAACCTCAGGGGAAATTCCAGCTGTGCTGGAGCCAATGTTGGCCCAAAACCTGGGGACTGCAGGTGACTTTGGGGCTGGCAGGTGGGTACAACATTGCCAGTGTCTCACTTGCTCATCAGCAACTACACCACAGCTCATCATATGGATGAGAATTCAGCCCCACTAGCTGCTTCTGTGCTTTATTCTATATACGTGTTGTCACAGACGATAGGGTAAACCTACCCCAATCTCTTCAGACAGACATGTAGTAGAAACACAAAGCAGGAGATTAATTATATATGATTTAGATGATAACAACTCTGTAATTAAATATTGGAATAGAAGATCCAACTGGATTTTACTTAAAATTAGAAGACCTGCACTAAAAAAGAATTTTCTAAAACATTTCTTCCAAAGGTACCTAGCTTGTGACTTTTCATGGGCTTATTGTTCCATATCAAGTAAAAATGTTGACTCAAAAGTAATAAATAATGACATTTCCTATATAACCTAAAATATAATTTTTAAGTTCTAGATATGGATAAGTAGTTAATATAGATAATAAAAATAGTTCTGAAACTCATGGAGACTAGATACATAATACACTGAGACGATACCAACCAAAGTTCAATGTATTTAAAATCTTATGCTAGGCGAAGTGGACTGAAGGGTCCTGTTTGAAAAGAAGGGACAGTAAGGATAGAAAAACAGAAGAACATCCAGAAAGCATTTGCTGGATGCTTTGCCACTTTATATCTCTGGTATTTGCCAAGTCTCTTCCTCTTTCTTTTATTATTCTTACAGAACTGGTTGCTTAGCCTTGAGTAGAGTGCTCTGCTTGCAACCAAGCTGGAGGGAGACGATCATGTCCTAGCCAGAGAGACGTGCATGTAGCACATGCTGGAAGTATTTAAAGGTCTGAAGAGTTATTTCTGCTTGTATCTTTTGGGAGCATCCCAGTAGTTGCACAAATAGCAACATGGCACCACAAAATGCAAACACATTTCTAAGGAAGGGATTGAAGTACAAACCAGCGAGTTGAGCAGGGTGGTGGTTGAGTCTCCTAGAGCTTGTAGTCTCATTTTGACTGATCTCAGCTAATGTTAGGATTTGTGAGACCTAGAAAGAAACAGTTTACCATTCCAGAAACAGTTTTCAGAAACGCCATGTGCAGATGAGTCAAAGTTGACCTTAAGTTTGGCACCTCAGAGGCAGAAGTCAAGAGCTCTGAAGCAGGCATTAGCAGGGAGTCAGTTTGCAAATAAGTGATTTCACCATCTAACAGACAATTCAAACGTGTAACATATACATCATGAGCTTTCAATCTCGAGTGAAATTAATTTCTAGAGACAACTGCTAAAAGAACAATACAAAGAAAACTTTTTAATCTGTGAGAAATATTCTGTTTGAAGAAATTATTTATGCAAGTGAGGATATGACTGACGTTATCAAGCAAAAAATTGCCTTCAAAATACATGTATTAAATTCACTTGAAATGTAAGAACAGTATGTAGAGATCAGATGGTATTATGTAAGGCATTTATAAATCAGAAGCAAAGTATGAGTGGGGAATTATATCTTGTTCTAACAAATTCCTATCAATCCCTGAATGTGCAAACGTAACCTGTTTCAAGTCAGAAACCTGGAATGAATTAGGATAGTTGTAACCTTGAGAATAGACTGCTTCTCTTTATTTTTCTACAGTGTGAAGAAATGAATTAGGGGTTAATAAAAGCAGTCTGGAGAACTAAATAAATTCCTGTTGCATCTGCTTCAACAACAAAATAAATGTTGCTACTTTTTTAAATGTCGATTTAAAAAAAAATAAAGGTTCAGTGTCATACCCAAAAGAATTCTAAGATGTAGCTTAAGGCGACCTTAACCCTTCTGATCTATTGAACTTGTTAAGAATGCAGTAAAAACAAAACAAACAAAAAAATCATTTAAGTAATGCACAATTACATTAACAGAAGATGTGAATGACTAAAATCCACAAAAGGCAAATGATTCTTATACACCACTGCAAAATAATTCTAAATAGACAGTTCAATGCCTGTAATAAGTAGTAACCCACAACTTTTGCTGATGTATACTTTTCCATGACATTACTTCCTATGACCTAATGAGTGATTTTTGGATTAGGTTATTTGTAGCTTCTGAACCCAATGTGCAATTAGCTTACACCAGACTTAAAGAGCCTCATTGTTTTAACTTCATTTCGCTTTGTCAAAGAGAATGGAACATCATTTTAAGCAGCATTACTTATTCTTATTCTCCTCTATGAGTGTCTTGCTCTTGTCTCGACTTTCCTTCTCTTTCTTGCTGAGACACCAAGGGTCATTGGTTTCACTGTCATTATGGATTGCAGCTATAAGTGAGATCCAGTGAGTTTTGGATCTTAAGATAATATCATACTTCTAAGTCAAAATACTATTTTATATAGAAAAATATCAAGACTATGAGTATTGACTAGGTATATTTAAAGGAAGTCAAATTAATATCTGAAATGAGGAAAATTCTGCCTTGACTACAATTGTTTAATTTTAGATTCTGTTCTGATGTATTCCCTAGTTTCTCCTTAAGAAGACTGACATTTTCAACAGAACCATAATTAAAATAAAAATAACTAGTGTGAATGACTCTTCAAATACTTCCATCTTTAGAGAAAAATATTAAGGGAGAAGGAAGACACTCTACTGGGATTTTGAATTTCAGTTGTATCTACAATACCCTCTTTTTTTTTTGCTTGTTGAACAAGATCATCTTTTTCTTCCACTGTTTGGAGAGCACCCTGCCCAGCAGGATCCACATCCACAATTAATGTTTCTAGGAAGTGATACAGCAAAAGCAAGCACATTAGACTAAAGAGTTCATCTCTGCAGCAACACAGAAAAGGGCAGCAAGCCTGCATTTTTTTTTTTTTCTCATCCCACCATCTTTGTATTCTACACTTGTCCAGATGTCTTGTCACTTCATCCCTTTCCATTTCTTGGTACACGTGGTAAATTATGGAAAACCTAGACACAAATGTTGATCTATAGCAGCAGTGCATTGAAATTACTCAAGCTCCTAGTTTTAGTATTTTTTAGGAAAACAGTTCATTCTGAACTTACAAATACATCCCAGTTCTAGAAATATGTTATTCCATAATAAAACTCACCAATCCATGTTCAAGAACCTATAGAGAAGAATGCCTAAAACTGCCCTACATTAATCTAGTCTTGTTTATAAAATGCCACCTTAATTTGAATCTCTTTAACACATATGCAAAAACAGTCAAAAAAACCCCCTTCTTAATAGCAAATTACTCAAGAAAAATTAGGTGCTTTTTAAATAAAAAAAAATATTTTTTTTTATTTTAAGAGTTATTTTTGATAGTGGATTTGTTAGTGGTAGGGTTTTGTAGATTACAGAAATGTTCTCTGAATGGCATAAGGAAGAGTCAGGGCTGTAATCAACGTGGTCATGGAAGCAGAGACAAGTACTGTTACAGAAATGCATCTTGTGCTAGTGGAGAAACCCTCATCCTCTGATTTCTCCAAGAAATCTACTTACCACATAAATATTTCCAGGACATCAATGTCTGCCAAGACATCATCTTCATTACATTATTTTTATTCTGCATACGTAAAGACAATGCATTTAATTAAAAATATTTAGGCTAACAAACTCTTGCTCACTGAAATAGTTGAAAAGAATTAAAAATTCAGTTAACACTGAACCTGTTGCCTTAGTCCCTTCAAGGCTTATGTGGCCCACTGTGTGATGAAATGTATTTTATAATTACAGATTGACAGACACTGTAATTTTTTTCTGTGCTTTCCCAGAACTAGACTCTCTTATGACTTTATCCATGGGTACAAGACAAGGATTATTCTAAAAGGACAAGGTCTCAAACGCCATCAGACCTTTTCATAGAAATAAAGTGTATTCTTCAGAGGTGCAGTAAGAAGAAAATTAATAAGAATTTTTTTTTTTTTTTAAGCTTGCTTCTTACCTTTTTTTTTTAAAAGTTATACACACTCTAGACCTTTCTTTCTATGTTCAAACTTAGAGCTGAGCCTGTGCACAAAGGACATAGCAAACGGAGAGCACAACTACATTCATCTTCATGCAGGATCTGGTTATTTGTGCTATGGGCAGGGATTTTTCCTTTTCATACATCATTCACTACTACCCAGACTGATTTCAAAGTGTCAACTCAAAAAACAGCCTTAGCATGAAGAAAAGAAGAAAGAAAGGGGGAAAAGGAGGAACAACCTACCCTATCTTTTGTTGTTGTTTTGAATATCAGCCACGCTGGCCCCTACGTTTCATTTTCTCTACCCTACCTCAGAGGCTCCATTGATAGCAAAGGTCATGCACAAACAGGGCAGAAAAATAAAGAACTTTCTGCCTTTTTTGTGGTTTTGTAAGTTCTACTGCCTATGAACACAAAGGACATATCTTTCTGATGCACCAAGAAAGGCCCCGATTATAATGTTTCATTACCTGAATCCCGTTTTCAATTAAAAAGCTGTTTGGGTGATATTTTCAGAGACACAAAAGCAGTTAAGGCATTGAAGTGTTCCGGGAAATTAATGGGAAATGGCAGCTCCATATATATTTGTAGCTTTGCTACAGCTTTCCTCATCTGACTGCTACACTTCTGTAGTGAAGCAGGAAAAATAAGCCAGATGAGGGCTGGATAACAGCTTTGCTTACTGAGAGGCCCCAGGATCTTTCACCTAGCAAGGATTGTTCACCATCTTTCTCATGATTTTGGACTGTGTTGCTATTTAGAATGGAAAACAAATTTTACTAATGCATTTACTAACCAGATTAAGCTCCACTGAGCATATAATTAGAGGTAAATCTAACTTCATTAATTAACAGGAAGTGAAAATATGCATGCAAATCACAACTGAGACTCAATAAATTAAGAGAATAGCAACTATGACTGCTTTGACCATCCGTGTAGTTTATCATTATGAAAACAGAGCAGGTCATCAACTCATGGAGTTGAACAATAACTGGTTGTGAATAGTCCTGCATTGGACAATGAGAGAAAACAGATGTGTGGTTTTAATCTAAAGCATCCCAAATAAGATTTCCATTCTTGGGAGTGTTTTTTTTTTATTTGACACTCCAATTAAGAGAAGTTGGCAAGAGTGAAAAAGATCCTTGGTTTAGGATAACAGAGACTAACTTGATTTCTGTAGCCATAATGAATTAATAAGTAACAATATTTGTAATTCCACCTTATATTCATTTAAATAAGAGGTGAGCAATGCTTGAAGTTCACAGGAGGAGTCTTAATTAAAAGAAAGATTCAATATAAGGAAGATTTAGTCTTTGATTTTAAAAAAAACATTACTGACACTTTTCCACAAAATGACAAAAATGCACAAATCCCTCCATCTTGATAGGAATGTAAATGAAAGAAAAGGGAAAATTCCTTACGTACCTGCAGGTGATTTTTGCCTCTTTTATCTGAAGTCTCTGCAATCGTGTGACTCAGTCTTCTCAGCAGAGTCTTTCCTTCTATGGAGAGTCTTGCAGATAGCAGCAACCCAAGCACTGTAACTACGGTTTTAACCACTTGCACCTGTGGATATTGTGCTAGTTGGAGATGTCCCTGCTTATTGCAGAAGGGTTGGACTAGATGACCTTTAGAGGTCCCTTCTAACCCAATAAATTCCATGATTTTGTGATCTTTTTTTTAGGAAGCATATTTTAGCAGTTCAGCCTCAAACACCTTTCTTCATAATTTCAGGTCTGCTTAGGTGGTCCCCACATTGCTGAAAGCAAATTGACACCTCGCAGTTTTGCTACAGCTGGCAGATGTCAGGCCTCAGGTCACCAGTCATCCTGCCCAGGATGATGGGTGTCTGGATAAATCTGCTGATGCATACACTTGACATCTGTTCTCTAATAGATACAGAAATAGGATTTACGTGGGCCCACTGTGAAGGAGCTGCTACCAGCCTTCAATCTGGGGTAACAGCTCTGGGGCCAGCCTTCATGAGCAACATTTGGTATAGGGCTATGACCTTTCTTAAGAGAACACTTTCAACTTAGTCAGCAACACAGATCCACGCTTACAGAACTGCAACAGCCTTGAAATAAGTCTGCGTGGCTCATGAGAGTTGATGTCATTACACAGAGTAAAAACACCACCACATAATCATGAGGCCTTAATTTCATAACATACTCCTTTGCTTTTGCCCTAGAAAGAGAGAGATGTAGCATCCATCTAATGTCAGACAATTCCTCCTTATGAAGGTCAGAAGTCCCTTCTGGGTAGTTGCAGGTGTATTGCCAAGAAACTCACAGGTCCCAGGTCAGAGAAGCTGAAGAGGAGACCAAGGTTGTGGTGATATTTGGTGATGTAGGCCAAGTCATTTCCCATGCTCACACTCAAACTGTTTTAAAAAGATGAAAACATCCTTACAAATATTACTTTGACCATCCTTTCTCATCCTTCACCCATCAATTCCTCCCTAGCAAACCAGCAAAAGATAGAAGAAACCTACCAGGGAGTAACAAGGTGTTTGCCAAGCTGCATAGCTCACTGTGACCATCCTCCCCAAATCCCCATCTGTCTCTGCTTCAGCAAAAACTAGTTAGCCAGCATCATACCAATAGATAAACATGTTTCTGGTAAGTCACCAGGAACACCTAAACCATCTGCATATTAATAACCAGCTCTGTGATGCAAGCAAAATGCAGCAGCTTTCACTCGAAAACCTGGTGGCCCCAGGTGAGCTCAATGAACAGAGTTACTAATTTGGGGCTACAAGGATAGTAGATTAACCTGACTTCGTCACAGATTTACAGCATGTATGTGTAGATACAGACAGAATCACAGAATATACCACGGAGAAAGGGAGGACAATGAGCTGGAAAGATTGTTGGCTTGGTTTCCAATTAATTGACCTTTTGCTAGAAAATAAATCTCAGTGAGGGGCAACACTTTATATGAGGAATACATACGGAAGAGCACTGCAGAAAAAGAGATTATTTTCTAGTTCATATTGAAGAAGTGCTTAAAAACTAACTCATTAGAGGCTTCTGCATTGTACATAAACTGATCGAAGTTCTCTTGCATATTGAGCTAACCTGTCAAGCAAAGGTCCAGAGTTAATCTGTCTTGCAAAGCACCAGACTTCCAACGCACTGAGACAACCTCTGCAGAGGCATCAAACATCAAATCCCTTTGAAAACAGTTAAAAGCAAAGTCTCTTTACCTTGCTGAGTGCTGCACATCAGCTTTGCTAATCCGTTACAAAAGTTAAATCTTTACAAGCCGAATTATAAATTAGTATAACATGGTCATTTATTGTCTTATTATCAAAAAGTAATAGCAGAAAAAATCAATTTTGAAAAGGCTCTTTTCTGTGTCTAACTTGCGAATTTTGCAGAACTATAATTTTCCTTGTGGGAAATCCATTATATTGTGAAAATACTACTGTATATATTGGATGCTTTTCCATGAATTTTATCCTGACTTTTGCATAACATACAGTCCTTTTGCAGAAGCAACAGTTTCTAGGGGTGGATCAAATTTATGATATAACCTCTTCCTCTCCACTCCTTTGATACTACTCATCTCAGTGAAGTTCTAATTGTACTGAAGGTTAATCATTTAAAAGAATGAATGTTTTACAATCCTGTGACTCCTGCAGAGAAAACATTTTTGTCTAAAACCAAGGATTAAAAAAAATTCTAAATCTGTGAATGAATAATCCAAAAGCAACTCACAAAAATCACTGCATTACCCATAAATATTATGCTTTGTATAAACTTTTAAGACCACTATAGTTTCCTTGCTAAGCATTTCTCTTTATTTCAGGTTTGCTTTCCTCTGCAAAAGAGGAATATGAAGTTCACTTGGAGAAAATATATGACCTGGGGACATTCCATAATGAATGACTTGGCTCTCTCTCTGGAAGTGCTTCTACTATTTTGAGAAATGGATATATAGTGGGGTGGTTACAAGCAGTTCCTTTTGTTGCAGTTTCTGAAATGAAGCTTCTCATGTTTCAGAGAATAATTGATTTTTTAAAATAGCTTTCCTGTAGCTATACAACTCATTTTATTCTGGCAATTTTTTCTTTCTTTGCTCTGGTTTCCCCCCCCCCGCCCCCATATGCTTAATTATCTTTTACAATAGTGTACCAAATCAAATTACCCAGCTGCTAGATAGGTAGTTTCCTGGTACCCATTAGCATACACAAAAGAAAAGTATACTTTTATAATTTTGTCAGAAACACTCCAGTTATCTTTTTTCCCCTTTATTATCATATGATTAAAATTGTGCCCTCAATAAGAGTCCCAAAAACAACATGAAATTTTACTTTTATCAGAACAACAAAAATTTAGACTGAGGATTTAAACTTTGTCTGCATTAACACCCCTTTGTGATTAGGGACTTCACTTCTCAGTGATATAATATATTTAATTTCCCTCGGAAGCCCCATGAAGCACAAGAGGCTTCAGAGTGACTAGAGTAACCTCCAGAGACTAAACCCATAATTTTATGTCTTTAGATCAACTCTTGGAACTACTTTTGATGTATGTTGTTGTAAACACTTACCAGTGCAATAGGCAACATCTCCAAGCCTTTAGATCTCAAATATATATA
>NW_008615820.1:0-2722 GCF_000691845.1 Merops nubicus | reverse complement strand
TATATATATTTTTTTTTTCCCCTTCTCATCTCACTCTCTTATTTCCTGGCTCATTGTGTAGTTGCCTGCTGTGGTTACATGAATGTCATCAATAACAAATCTTGAGCAATCTGCTTAAATAATAATCATCAATGTCTTTTAATTTGCACTTTTTCCATACATTTGTTGTGAATCAGTGAGCTATCTGATCAGCTAGCTATCTTAGTACCTGTAAACAAATCTCTGGTTTTCTGTGCTGCTGGCAAGGCCTCTTGCTGAAGCAGAGCTGCTGAACTGTAAGGGAGGTAGACTAGCAAGTCTTATGTCTTAGTAATTTTTTGCTGTAAAATATGCAATTAGTCCCTGGATAAGCAACACTACTGCATCAAATTTACTGTCTTTTCCAGGCAAGCTTTTAACTGTTCCCATCAAACTTGTGTTCCTTTTTGCTTAGTCTCCTTCTGGCCCAAGGTACCTTACTTGTGTAAGAGCCTTGCTTTGGTTGGACAAAGGCTGGGCAGAGAGCTTTCTTAAGCAATAGCTGTGCCTTTGACTGTCCTTAGATTGAGGAGGGTTTTGGGCTTTGGCCTTCCCCTTACTGAGCAAACTGTGGATTTTGATTTCTTGCTATAATCTTAGCCTCTCTCTTCAGACGGTGCCCCACCAAGAGCCTGAACTGTAAAGCAGTGTCTTTCCCCACCAGGCACATGCATAATGCTGACCTCTGGCTTGAAAACAGTTTGGTGCCAGCCTTGTGCCATTACCAAATATAGTGTGAATCTTTCTGACAGGGTTCCCAGGCAGCTGCAGCTGGGGGGATGCAGGCACTGAACGGGTCTGGGTGCCAGAAGTAACTGCTGCTCTCTTACCTTGGCACTGGAGCACATACACCAACCAGCCCAGGAGAAGAGGGTTGTTTCTCACTCTGTTTCCATGTGGACACCCTCCCTGGAGCTTTGGCTTGCCTTGCTGTGCTTGGCCAGTGTGCCTGGGGGCACAGCCCACCCATGGCACCAGGGGACAGCTGCTGGCCCTGGTGGGGACAACTGTTCTCCCAGCACTTGGAGCTCTGCTTGTCTCTTAGCCTCACCCTTCCTGAGCATCTTGATTTCATGTGTCTGTTGAAGCACTATGAACAGATTTCCTTCAGTTCTGCAGCACTACATGCTGTGTTGCAATGCATTTTGTCTTCTTTAAAGCTGTTAGTGATTCATTAGTTTACAGTTTCAAAAACCAATTCCAAAGGGATCACTCATCTCCCTAGAGCTGTGAAGATATTTTCAAGCTGGCTACACAGTGCTATGGCAGTGGTTTTGAGACTTGCCTGGTTCAAATCATGTGGCAGTGATCCTGCCAGTGGCTGCCAGTTCAGTGGAGGATTGCACACAGATTCCATGGGTGGGAACTTGCAATATTATTAGACACAACTAATAATAGTTCCTCTTGAGTGTCAAATGTCAGAATGGTCTGGTGGGTAGCTGCACTGTGGAAAGCATTAACCTTTTGTTTGCCACCATGAGTAGTCCCTGACATGGTCAATGCTTATAACACATAAAGGAAGTATATTAGGAATCAGGAGTCTTAATATATCTGTTTGTGAATTGAATAGTGTCAAGATCTCAGACTTGGAGCATCAGTCTGGGGACCCATGACTGTGTCCTGTGTGTGTACAATGATTAGAAAGACATACTTCTGTGACCCGGAGATTCTGACGAGCTAAGGAGCATGCCTCTGTCACATTTTCCCCACCTTCAAAGGGCTTTGAAACCTAATCGTGTGAAATCTCTAGTGCACCATGAAAAAAAAAAAAAAAGTATGCTAACATGAAGAAGCAGCTCTATTCTTTTTGAGAGTGGTCAGTTATTGACTGACAGTTTGTCCTGGAGTCAAGTATCTGGGATTTCTGGAGTCAGAGTATCTCTCTCAGGCCAATTGCTCTAGAGCTGACTCCTCAGGTGGCGAACAGTAACTTTGCTTCACAGAGAACTTCCAAACTTTTCAATTGCTTTATGAACCAAGTGACACCAAAAGCAAATAAATAAATAATTAAATAAAAATAAATCTTTAAATGCTCTATACTAAGTTAGTTCTCTTTCTTACATTAGCCATTTATTTTTGCTGTCTAGTCAATCCAGCAAGGTAGGAGCAGTATTTCTCCAGCTGCAGGATTTACTGTAATATTTCTATGGACAGCTGGAGGCTAAAGAGTAAAGGATTTTGATGTTGGCTGCAGGGTGGCAGAAACTGATAAATGTAAATCAACAAGTTCTTAGTCAAAAGATGCTAGCGTTTAGAAGAGTGAGAAATTAAGTAATGACATTTTGTGCCCTTCTGAGGGTGTAGCTTAAAATCACCACTTTGAGGCAGACGACTTGAGTTTCAAGAGATGCTGGACACTCATCTCGTGCTCTGACTAAAGTTGAGGGACTTGCCTCCTGTGAATAGAGAGCTGAATGGAAATGGCATGAAGCCAAGCTCTCAGTCGCTGAGCAATGCAAATACAGTGCAAAGAAGGGTGACCTATATTCAGAATGCCTCTTCTCAACTGCCTTTTACAGCTATTTCTTATAGTTGAGAACACCTCATGGGTGTATCTTTCAAGGCAGAATTGCATAACTGGGGACTATGAGTAATGTTACATCATGAAGGAACCTCACTTTCAGTACTCTAGTATATCTCTAATTTTTATTTTCCTGGCTTTCCACACATGTTAGATGATGATAGCCCTCAAGAGCAAGAAAAA
>NW_008615819.1:0-6409 GCF_000691845.1 Merops nubicus | reverse complement strand
ACCCTGGCCCTGCCGAGCCGGGACAACGACACCGGCTTCGGTTCCTGGAAGGTTTACAGTCATATGGTACCAGTATTAACTGACTGGGGGAACAGGAAGTGGGCCAAAAGCTGTTCTATAGGGAAAGCAGCAACACAACCTTATTTTTTGCCCCTTTACCACTTTGGAAATATATTTGTATGCAGCAGGTGCAGTATGCCCCAAAAGTTCCCCATTTCAAGGGGCAGATGGGGAGTCCTGAAGTCCTCAGGGAAATTGCTTTCAATTTAACCTTTGGTATCACAAGCTAGCCCTGCTTCTCCCCCAGTGCCTTAGCTAGTCCTGGACTACACAAACATCACGCTTTTCTAACTTCAGTTGTGCAGAGTTTTCCCCCTCTTTGACCAGAGCGTTCTGTGTTGTATAATGAGATCTGCCAAAACTTATCTGCCCCCAGATCGATGTTTTTCTCACATGACAAAGCTACCGTTAACGTTTACATCCTGGAGATGTGATATCGCCAGAAGATGATCTGTCATTGAATCATCCATCTCTCTTTATTTTTCTTCAGGTGAAGCATATTTCCCCTTCCAAAATGACTTTCCGGTCTCTGGTTTTGTATCTGGCTTGTGTTGGACTTGGAAGGACAAAGGGTAAGTTGAATTTCATGAATTCTGCCTGAAAATGATTGGGGAACTGGTTTGTGATTCCTGAGGCTTCAACAGTCAGCCTAAGAGGCAAAAATAAGTGAAATACAGATTGCTGGTGCCATTTGACATATGTTGGATAGCTGATACATAGACATGGAGCTGGCAGATGTGACACAAGACCTCCTGGATTGACAAATCCCCCTGGATTTTGGAGATGAGCAGGACATGCAGCATCTCATATCTACAGTGACACTGGACATGGTTGTTCACCTGAGTTCACAACTTCTTATAGCAGACCTTCCACTCGGGAACAAATCTCACTTGCTTTCCCTCCCTCTCAAATGCCCTGCAACCTCTGAAGCTACATAGTCCAGAAATTCTCTTTAGCCTCTTTTACTGGTCAGTTCTCTGAGAATGGCCTGGTGTGCACTTCCCTTGTGCATCCAGTCTTCCTCTAGCTTTTAGGAAACAAAAACTGAATCTTTGCTGAGAATGGGAAGCCATGATATGATTTAATGAAAGTGGAAAGCCTCCAGGGATGGGTACAGAAATAGGCTATGTCTTTTTCTTTTAAACAGTGTAGAAGCAAGCTAGAGCCTTGGTCAATGTATACCGACATAACTTCATTGATTTCTAGGAGGATCCTGGAGAAGGACTTCTTGGGGGGGGGGGAGAACTATAGAAACAATAAGTAATTGATGGAATTGTTGTGTCTGTGGTAAGCCAGGCCTTAGAATCGCCAATAGTCTTTGGAATAGGTGTGCTGTCTCCTCATTTCACTCTTTCATGTGCTTGCAGTGGTTCCGCAGGCTGAACACAGAAGTGTGAAGGCTGGCAACAGTGTGACTCTCGGCTGTACCCTGACAACACCCGTGGAAGTTCTGCAAGTGACCTGGCAAAAGGACTCTGGAAAGTCACATGATAATATAGCTACCTACAGTACCATAAAAGGATTAAAGATTCATGAGCCTTATCAAGACCGAATGAATTTCACGAGTCTGGTACTCAATGACACGAGCATCACTTTTTGGAACACTAGAATAGATGATGCAGGGTGTTACACGTGTCTCTTCAATACCTACCCTTTTGGCTCCGTGTCGGGACGTACCTGCCTGAGTGTCTTTGGTGAGGTTCTTTGCAGGGATATATCTCTAGTGGAAAAAGAGGTGTTTTCTCACTCATAGCATTTCCTTGAGTGGACTCAAGAACTGAGTCCAGGGACCAAGAAAAGGTTTTACTTTAACAGGTTATTTGAAAACCTGGGTTTTCAGGTTGAGTGAAACCTTTGGGGTGTATAACTTTAGCATAAGAGAGAGAATATGAAATTGTGGGAGGGGTTGGAGGGAGGGGTCAGACCCAAGCCTTCTTGTATTCTTATGCCATGGGGCTCAATGTGAATCCAGTAAGCTTTGCTCTGATTGCTAATGGTTAAAATGCTATTACTGCTTATGACCAAATGCCCATTGTGGTGATGGATTGTCTCATTTGTGTGTTGGAAGGTCTCAACGCATCTGTCCATTACAACGTTTCTGAAGGTCATCTGATAGCCATCTGTAATGCTGTTGGCTTCCCAGAGCCCACCATCACCTGGAACAACTTGTTCAATTCTACTCCTACACAGGAGTTGGTCAAGCACACCAATGGGATGGTGTCTGTCACCAGTAAACTGGAAATCTACAATACTCGGAGCATTGGTGTTCAGGACTTGACTTGCAAAGTAAGCAACACGAATGAAAAAATGGAATTGCCAGTGAAAGTGAAAGGAGGTAAGTGACTGATACAATCTATTGGATAGCATTCTCTTGGCCTCCATGTTTGGCATAGCATGCTTGGATAGGATTCTGCTGGGAAGAGGAGGGAGTGAAATGTGTATGTACCAAATGAAAAGAAAGGAAATCCTACTTTATATTCATTGCTATCTTTGAGACAATAACATACTGAGGCCCTCTCCAAGAGGGGAAAAAAGGCAAATTAGTCAGTGCCGTGGTTTAGGGTCAGGGCTGCCTCCAGAACTGTAGCAGACGCTCTCTGTTAACCCTCTCCCCCACCCTCAAAAGGGCAAGAGAAAGGGAATAAGGGAGAGCAACTTACAGATTCAAAATGAGAACTACAACAGCTTTAATGAAAATAATAAAATGGAATATATACAAAACCAATATTGAACCCAACCTCCCTTGATGGCACCTGTGTCACCATCACCACTGATGCTGTGGAGCAGGCCCTGGGGAAGTCCCAGACTGGACTGAGCAGCAGACAGGAATCAGATTCAGGAGGTGGTTTCAGGAGCTGGATTCAGGAACACATGGATCAGGTTCGAAGGTAGAATGGTTGGAGTCCTCCTCAGAGCCTGGCCCTTGGCGTCGCCCCACGGGTGAATCTGCGGGTCAGTTATTCTGTCCACTCCTCCCCGCAGGTGCGGGGTGCTCTCTGCCCCCCTCCGTGTGGGATCCAGGCTCAGCAGTGGCCTTGGTCTGCACACCAACCCCTGGCAGTAACTCTAAACATGAAGTCTTATCACTGCTAAAGCCAGATAGTTTATGAAAACGCTGCTAACTCAGACAGAGCAGTTAATTAGAAGTTAGGGAGCTATGGGTTTTGGAGGCACCATACGTTTTGCAGCAAGTTGAACTTCCATTTTCATAGGCCTTCAAAGTTTCTTTGGCAGTCCAAAGATAGATACAAATACTTGTCACCTGGTATCTATCTAGATGAAGTAAAAACTGTGGGTTGTATAATGAACAATGAATTGGAAATTTTGAAATTAATAACAAACTACCTCTGAAAAACAATGAACCAAATGTTTCAGTTAAACTTTCCACGACTTTTGCTGTCATTAACCTCTGTATTATTGAAACATATATAGGAGGGCCATGAAGATGACCAGAGGGCTGGAACACCTCTCCTATGAGTACAGGCTGAGAGAGCTGGGGTTGTTAAGCCTGGAGAAGAGAAGGCTCTGGGGAGACCTTATTGCAGCCTTACAGTATGTGAAGGGAGCCTACAAAAAAGCTGGGGAGGAGCTTTTTACAAGGGCTTATCATGGTAGGATGAGAGGTAAAGTTTTCAAACTGAAAGAAGGTAGATATAAGGAAGAAAGATTTTACAATGAGGGTGGTGAGACACTGGAACAGGTTACCCAGGAAATTTGTGGATGCCTGCTCTGTGGAAGAGTTGAAGGCCAGGTTTTATGAGGCTTTGAGCAACCTGATCTAGTGGGAGTCATCCCTGCCTGTGGCAGCGGGATGGTAACTAGATGATCTTTAGGGTCTCTTCCAAGCCATTCTGTGATTTCCGTGTTGTAGTCTCTCTGCCGTTTTTGCGAAGATGCGTATGCAGCGCGGTAGGGCTGAGGGAGGAACGGTCATTTCAGGCAGATGGGCAGGTGATGAGTGGAAGGTACTTACATTGGACTTATGGGGAAATCTTGACTGCATCAATGTAACCTCTGAATACCTTATAGTGATGATTTATTTCTTCTTCCAGTGTTCTATTCTGCTGGAAAGACTTTCGCTCCATTTCTGTAGATGAGAAATAGAAACATTAAAAGCTGATTTGTCACTCTCAGTTCACACAGGAGCATTGACTTAAGTCATTTAAAACTTGTGTGTCTCCAAATCCAGAGCCTTAAAAGGAAGTCCACTTGGAAGTTAGGAAGACAGGAAAAGCATCCTGAGGTTGTGTGTTGATTCCCAAGTTATAGGCTTGACAAGTGATTGTTGTAGGAATATTAGTGAAGAGCAAGATTTGACTTTCAATATTATCTCTCTAAAACTTCAAAAGCAAATTGGTCCTTAATTCTGAGTGACACTAATTGAAAAAGCATAACAATTCTTTTTGTACTCTCTGAAATGCAATATTTGGTCATTTTGGACTTCTAAAAAGGAAGTGGGTGTCTCAAAAGCCAGAAACTAAGACTGTTGTTATTCCTTGCTGGAGAGTGAAAAGTCAGCTAATAGCTTGTTTTAACAATTTCAGAGAAAGATAAAATCAATTTGATAGTTCAGCCTAGCTTTGTTAAAAGACAGTATATTTTTGGCTTAATTAAAATAAATTTTAATTCAGAAAGCTTTCTAGCTAACATCAGTGAGCACTGAGATGACTCTCTGTATTATTTTCGTTAATAGCAGTCTAATGAAGTAGGAAAACAGGGTGGGATATTTATACTCGAATGTCGAGTAGACCTACTAGAAAGCACCAAAACATAGTCTGTCTTCTCTTCTGAAAGTTTATTTAGCCTTTGCAGCAGTGGTGAATGTTTAACAGGAAAAGGAATTACTTTATTTTACAAACAAACCCCTCAAATTCCGAATGAACAAAAGACCTCTTCAGAAAGTATCAGGACTTCTGTGAAGGTGTGTATGCATGCCAGCTACCGTATCAGGTATGGAATGAAGGTTCTCTTTGCCATGGTTGAACATGAGCACATCTTTTCTTTACAAAACACTTTCTGTAGGCAGTTAGGTTTGTCTTTGAAGATAAACACGTTCACACTCTCTTTTGAGCAATTGATACTTTCATGTAGCTTAGCAATAACTTTCACAATCTCAATGAGGAACCATTGTCATTAATCAGACATCCTCTTGGCTCCTTTTAATCTTTTTCCTATATAAACTAGCTTAGTATTTTTGTTGTTTTGTTTTCACAGAAGAGGGATCCTCGTTGCTTTGGCTGGTGATTACTGTGGGGATTTTAATTGTCTTAGTTCTCACTCTGATCATGGTGTGCTGGAAGAAGAGGCTATGCAGGAGGAGCTGAAGTGGTGAGTCACTGATGCCTGGAAACCAGCAGTTTTAGTAGAGCCCATAATAATGTCTGTTCATCTACAGAGAAGAATGAGACTTTGAGATACCATTAAGAAGTATGAGATTGTCATATTGGATAAGTAAACTTTATAATAATCTGTTTATTAGAGGTTGCCTCAGTTGCATGTAATTTTAAGAGCTGTTTTCCCACTGCTACTCCTGAGGGACACTACAAGACTACAGTTTGTGAGGGGAGGATTCAGGCAAAGCAGGACATGCTGCTCATGGTTTGCTTTCAGGCAGAATTTTCAGCAGAGTTAATTCACTGCTCATTCTTGTTTTCATGGAGGATCACAAAAGTGTCGAGCGTTAAGTATGCGCAGAGAATTTTTGGAGGAAGAGGTATGTTGGAGAGAAATATGCTCAGGCAGAGTGACAGCCCTTCCCTTGAGGGCACTTCTTCTGGTCACAGCACCCTCTTTGTAGTTTTAAAACAGTGCAGTATGAAGAAGTACACTGAAACCTGGCATATGAGTGCTTCCTAATGATGAATTAAGCATAAACTTCAGTCAGTGAAATGTCAATCTATGTGTGATGACCTGATGATGGATCAACTCAACTCTCTAGTCTTTATTACTAACAGAATGAAAGGAAAACAACAGAGGAAAGGGGGAGGTCTTAAGACTTCTGCAATCACAGAAATTTAATTGCTCATCAGTAGTTTCACTCTTCCTTAATTGGATAACAGTGCTGTGTCTAGCTTTAGATTCTACTAATGTTTAGAAACACAAGCATGATTTACAGAATTACAGAACAGTAGGGGCTGGAAGGGACCTCTGGAGATTACATAGTCCAATTCCCCTGCCAGAGCAGGTTCACCTGGAGCAGGTTGCACAGGAATGCATCCAGGTGGGTTTTGAAAGTCTCCAGAGAGGGACACTCCACAGCCTCTCTGGGCATCCTGTTCAGTGCTCTGTCACCCACACAGTACAGAAGTCTTTCCATACGTTTAGGTGGAACTTCTTGTGTTCTAATTTG
>NW_008615818.1:0-16194 GCF_000691845.1 Merops nubicus | reverse complement strand
CCCTCGGCCTCCCCCCGCTGCCCACCTCGGCCTGGTTTCCCTTGTCCCTTCCCACCCAGGCGGCTGCGTGGAGGTGGCCTCTCAATACCTGTCCCAAAGCGAGATCCCTGTGCAGAGAGCAGATCCCAAGGGGATCCAGATCCTGCCCCCAGGCTGGTCCACAGGGGTGAGGGCAAGAATATGGACAGGGCAGAGACTGGGACCAGTTACAGCGGGACTGGGGGAACTGGGCAGCAACAGGGTACTCAGAGACACTTGGGCAGCAAAAAAGTTATCTACAGATCATTAGGCAGCAACAAAGTATCCAGAGAGCCTTGGACAGCAACAATGTATCTATTTGTGCTTTAATTGGCAGCAATGTCTTTGCTGAGCTTTGAGCAGCAACACTGTATCTACTGGGCTTTAATCACCAACAATGTATGGACTGAGCTTTGAGCAACAGCAATGTATCTACTGGTCTTTAATCACTGACAATGTGGCCACTGAGCTTCATCACCAACAATATTAATTAGCAACAATGTGTCTATAGACCCCTGAGCACCACTGATGTGTCTATTGACCTTTGACCAGCAGCACTGTGTCCATCCCCTCTGATTTTCCTGCCCTGCCTTTCCCAAAACGAGCAGCTTCTTCTCCTCAGGAGAGGAGTGAGCCTTTGGCAGTGTCTGTGCATCCCTCCACAGCACATGACCCTTCTCTGGGACAGCCTCCACCTTTTGGTGCACTTGACAATCCAGAGCAACACTCCACCCACTTGTTAGTCATCCCTCTTTTTCTGCCAAGCAGTAACACTCATCACATCGTTATCTATCACCTTGTATTTCCTTCTAATAACATGAGAATTACACAAGGTAAGAAATAAATCCACATGCAGGATCTCACCCCTTTTTTTCCACTCCTCTACAAAGAAAAATTGTAAAATTGTATTCTAACACACATTTTCTGGCCATTTGTCCCCCCTTCTACATCATACAGTTGTCCCCATTGTGAACAGTATTTCTGTACCTTATTTTGTTTGTCAGGGAATCACCACCAAATTCAACTCCGTTTTTAAAGGATGCATCCTATAGGAGTGCAAGGAGAAATCTCAGTAAATTGAACCCAAGATAGTTCTTAGGAAGAATTTTTTTGTACATGAGAAGTCCCAAAACAATCCAGGTGAGCTCCAAAACCAGAAGGAACCTACACCAGGAGTTCCAAAACAATCCAGATGAGCTCCAAAACCACAAGGAACCTAGACCAGGAGTTCCAAAACAATCCAGATGAGCTCCAAAACCAGAAGGAACCTACACCAGGAGTTCCAAAACAATCCAGATGGGCTCCAAAACCACAAGGAACCTTCATCAAGAGTTCAAAAAAAAATCCAGAAGTGCTCCAAAACCAGAAGGAACCTACACCAGGAGTTCCAAAACAATCCAGACAAGCTCAAGAACCAGAAAAGCTCTTAAACCCCACAGAGCTTAACCAGACTTCCTAGGAAATTTTTTTGTGTGTTTTATTTTTTGTTGTTTTTCCCCAAACCAGAACCTGAGCCAGACTCCTCCCCAGCAAGCTCTGCCACTCACATCTCCTGTAGGATGTCTCCCCATCCAGCCACCTCACGCCGTTGTGTCGCTCCCCATCCCATCATGGGAGGGAAGCCCAAAAAAGGATCATATCTGGTGATCTTCCATTTTAAATCCATGGTAGGAGCCATTGGTCCTGGTTGGGTTTGGGTTTAACATGAGCTTTGTGAGGCCCAGCTCACTGCAGGAGGAGGTAGGGTAGGGAAGAGGCTCCCCAGTGAGCCCAGTGGGATTTCCCACCTTCTCAGCCCACTCGAGGTGGGGGCAAACTGGTCCAATATTTTCCCAATGGCTTGAGCTACCCCTTACCTCAGATTTAGGGCCACCAGAGCCTTCAGCTCCATCCCTTTTTGCAGAACATCAGCATAGGGAAGCAGCAAAGCTCTGCTGGATTTGGGATCCTCCAGAAAACTCTTTTTAACACAAGTAACAAGAATAAGGGCCTGGCCAACAGCCCTTGCAGTCCCTGGTGTTACTGTAACCTAGGGGACAAATAGTTGAGTAATTGGGCAAATAGCAGAACACAGCAAATATAGTTCTGCAGATCTGTGCTCTGCAAGCTGAGTCTCTCATTAGCACCACAAACCTTTTGTCTCTCTGGAAGGCTGCGTGTGTTTGACTACTAATAACAGGTTATCTGGGGGGCTTGGCTCATTTTCCTGTCGAGTGGAGTGATTTAGGACTGATTTAACTGTGGTGTGAATCGATTTCTCTCTTTTTTTTTTTGCACCAATTAGTTAACAATTCCTGTTCCCAGAGCAAAAGAGGAGGGTGCTCTTTAATCTGAAGTGCTCTGTTGGGGGTTTTTTTTTCCCTTCTAGCCCAAAATAGAACAGAACTAGTAAGAGCTATGTTGAGTTCATGGTTGATACTGGTACTGGGACAAGAATGTTGTGGGAAGATAAGGTGCTAAATAAAGTTAAAACCAAGGCTGCTAATTGCAGTCCCATTCAAACGCCAGGCTGCAGGTATGGCTCAGTTCCTCAGCAAGATCCTTCACCAGTGTCAACAAGCAGGACTGGAGGTGCTTGTAAAGTCCCAGTTTACACCCCTGAAGGATCTGGTTCCTTCTCAGGAACACCTAAACCCCAGCGTGACAGCAAAGAATTGGCAAAAGTTGTTTCTAAACCAGCAATGTACTAACCAGGCTTTCTCCCCCCTCTCCACCAGAGCAAGAAGAACAAACTAGCTTAATAAAAACAGCATTTCAAAGGAAACCTTTCCTGCAGCTGATCAAAATAGAGCCAAGTTCCTCTATTTTGAGAACTTGTTCTTTTGTGCAATAAGCTTGCAAGAAAAATGACTAATGGAAGAAAGAATGTCATTGCTACCCTTGAAGGCTCGCTGTTTAAGGGCTAAAGCCTGATAAAGTCTTGATATCAAAGTTAACAAATGTGTTTCTTTATGTAAGTGTTCCACTTTGTTATAAAGACCAACATGTTGTCTGGGTTATACAGGACCTTACCCTGGAGCCAGCTGCAAAACTCGGTGTGCAGAGTTCACCAAAACACGAGGGTGTCTGTTCACATGTCCATTATGTGGTTCTTCAAAGATTGTTTTCACAATCTTTAAAAAAAAAATAGTGGCATGATGTTATTTATCCAATAAGAAAATAGAAAAGAAACTCCCCAATATATCTGAATCTAAGAAAACTGAATTTCTCTCTTACAGTTTCCTCACAAAACAAAAGTTAGGGAGGTAAATATCTAAGTGAAAGAAAATTTTTCAGAACTAAATTTGATCTTCAGTGTTAAACTGTTCTAAGCAACCAAAGTTTGTCTCAATTATTTTCCCACTGCAAAACAAGAAAAGTCTCAAACATATTCCATAACCCAAGAGATTGAACTGTTGTTCAGGTCAGAAATATTTCCATATGGTTTTGATTTGGACCTCTAACGTTGCCTGGATCTTTTGAAGGATCATCAAAGGCTATCAAGGATATCATCAAGGATATTTATAAAGGGATTTTAAAATATCTGACCCGAGTATTTATCTGACCAGAGAGTATGGTGTAGAAATGGAAGAGCTATAAATGGGAAGAGCAGACAGAGGAGTGTTCAAATGTGTTTATGGAGCCAGGTAGTGAGGCTTTGATAGTGAAGAGAGTGGGAAAATAAACTGGATGAAGAGGTTTTAAATACTGCAGTGGAACTACTACACTGATTTGTTTCTTAGAACAATAATAATTCAGTCTACTTTGAGCACTTACAGATCTGTAGGAAAATTAATAATCACCATGATACTTTTATTTCACAGTATGCAGGGGCTGTTTTAAATCTTTGTGCCTTTAAGAGGATTTTAAAAAGATTTTAAGAGGATTTTACATTTTTTAAAGGAGTCCTTAAAGTGCAACAATAATACACCAACAAAGCTGGTGGTGGAGCTCCCAATTCTAGTAATTTAACCAGAGCAGGACAAGTTTTGTTTTGTTTTTTAATGCTATTTCTGCCCTTCTAGGAAGGGATAAGTTAAAGAACTATTTTTTTTTTCAAGGAGAGGAAAGAGAGATTTGTTTTGTCTTAATATCTGGATTATTTTTGTTTCATTCCATTTCCTGGAGAATCCACAGTTTAATCAAGTCAGTAGATCAATTAAAAAACCCAGCCAGTGATGAAGGTAAATGCAACTTGGTACTGAACTGTGAATAAAGTCCTAAATCATTGATATATTTTTATATAGCAATAACTACATGACAATAACTTTCAAAACATTCTCTATCAATTAAAAAAATCCTGTTCAGAGGCCTGTCACTACTTTAAAAATATTCCTATTAAAAACTGCAAACAACTCAGCACGTACACCTAGGATGCAAAGAAAAGCTTCAAAACCCCCAAACCAACACATTAAGCAAACAAACCTCAGCTTTAGGATTCAAAGCAGAAACAGGGAAAGTGGAAAGAGGTAAAAGACTCTGCTTCATGTTATAAATCCTGGGAAAGGGCTGGCTTACTCATTTCCATGAGGATTTGGGTATAAGTTTTCATTCATTCATTCATCAAGCTGCAACTTAGAGCAGTTTTCTGAGTAGCTGTGCACGTTTTTCACTGAACAGCATGGTAATCTTATTTCTTGCTCTGGTTAATTGATCCAAATCTATTTAATATATAACCACTATGTATTTATGCCAGCTTAACTTTAGGTTTTAAGCTGAAGTAAAATCTTTGGTAGGGGTTCTTGGTTGCATTCATGCTTCCAGCAGTTTCCCCCTGATGCCAGGCGTTGCTAGTCACACAGTTTTAGTAGCACACCAGGAGAAACTCCAGCTCTGGGGAGTGTAAGGCACCTGAAAGTGCAGCATGCCCCCAAACCTTGACCATTAAGATAAAATTCCTGTAACCTGCAACAGCAGCTTTGTCCTTCTCCACCTGTGCCTTGGGGTCACGTAGCTGTGTCACCTTGGGTTAGCTCAGCTCACTTTTTCCTTCAAAGTGAATTTATTCACTTGAAATGCTGCCTTCAGTGGCAAATTAACTATCTGCAGATGTAAGAAGGGTTGGCAAAACAGAAAAAAAAACCCACGTTCCTTCTCTTGGAACAGATTACCAAAGCAGAACAACCCAACAAGTCAGCAGGCATAAATCAGAGACCACATGAATGAATCACTTCAGGAAGAAACCACTGACAAAAAGACATTTTTTGGATGGAGTTTAGGTGCTCTCCTCTTCCATCAGCCTCTTGCAAGACAAAGCAGCAGATAAATTCCTATTCAACAAGTTTAAACTGGCTTTTAATTCTCTCCCCAATTTGGGGTTGGGTTATTTTTAACTGGGGATGCAGCAAGTTGAGGCATCTGGTCAGCAGAGAGAAGCAGCACTGCAGAAGAGAGCAGCATGCACCAGATCTCTGGAGGCTGCCCAGCCCAGCAGCTGACAATCCTGATTAACTTTATCTGTTTAAATGCCATCTTACTGCACAGTTATGCATTTATAATCTTTTCACACTGTTTCACAGCTTTTCAAAGCATATTGGTGTTGTTCTGGGGAAAAAAAAAAGTTACTGTCTAACAGTGCTCAGGGTTATAAGGCCTAAAGAAAAGTTTCAAGGAAAGTTCTGAGCATATATTTAGACTTGGGGCACACAATTTTTGTTCTGTTTTCATGTGGTCAAAGTTATACATGTGTTTAAATGCTTAACTCTATTACAATTTCAATTTGAACCTTCCAGCGTTTAAAAAAAGAGATTCACTCTTTGTCTATTTTTTTTTTATAACAATAATTCTGTTATCTCTATTCAACAATAAAAGTGTCCAAGAAAACCAGTTTAAAACCCTTCCAAGTGAGACTGAGCAAGCATGTATCTGGGACAATACTTGGTAGACTCTCCATTTTTCATTTTCATCTAATGAAAATTCATTTATATGAAAGAACAGTACCAGCCAACTGGAATTTGGGTTTATGTCAATAAAAATCCAATTTTTTTCTGCCTCTTCTGTCTGCTCTTGTTGACCAAAAGCTTCCAGGTATAAACAACTCTGAAGGAATCAAGTCCTTACTTGTTTAGGAGCAGGACTTCAGGGCAGAGCCCTTGAAGGGCTCAGTGGCACTGAAGAAAAAGGTGGAGCCAGAAATGCAGCTGAACTGCTTTGGGTCCATCACATCTTGGAAATGTCCCTCTCAACACTTTTTTTTTTGTGTGTGCTAACAACCTATTGACATATCTTGAAAGGAAAATAAAAATCTAGCCCTCTCAGACTAAAATCAGTATCAAATGTGAACTATCAGTGCTGAACAAGCACCAAATCAAGCAAACTTTTGACATTCTGAAATCCACCCCCCAAATTTTTGCTCTATAGTTACTTATGGAGGGGACTGTGCTTAATAAAAGGATGTTGTGGTATTTCAGGAAGGGTTTTACTCTTAGCAGCTGAGAAAGAAATCACCAGTTATCACTAAATCTCTTCCTGGTCCAGGAACACTTCCTGCCTGTGACCGTGTTAATCTGTAACATATAATATCCTACTTCACACGTATGGAATGACAGGGGATGGATAAACATTCTCCTTCAGCAGGGCCCACTGGGCAACCCACTTCTGATGTCAGGAGTCATCAGTCTGCCAGTTAAACATGACTGTGGTTAGATATGTCCTTTAATTGCAGGTGCTTCACTAGAGAACTTCAGTGGGAGGTTATACAATGAAAGGCATGTTAACTCCGTGGCAGAAGCAAAAGGTTTTTCCAGCCAATAATTCAAAGAGCTTTCTGATGCCCCAGAGGAAAAAAGCCCAAAACATCAGAAATTCATAGAAAAGGTACTAGCAATGTTTTCTCCCCTGCCACTGCACCTTTTCTCAGCAAGTCAGCTCTCAATGCAAACAAAATGGAAACTACAAAACCCAGGGGACAGACCACAGGAGACCTGAGCAACAATTGGCTCTGCCAAACTGGAATTTCAGGTTGCCTTCATGGCACAAAAGAAGGGTTTTCATTTCACTGGGACCAGGTAAAGATCAACAATGCAACAGAATTTAAGGTCTGGCAAAAATCCTTTTAACCTGTTCCATAGTTGTGATTTAGTGCCAAATTCTCGTCCCATCCCTGACCTTCTGTTAATTGGGTTAATTGCTATTCTTGCCTTTGTGGCCTCATCTTCAGCCACTCAGCAGCACAGTTGCTGCTGTTAGCACAATTTAATGCTCTACAGTAACTGTGCTAAAGCTTGCTGAACCTGCAGAGCCCCAAAACTTTGTGTGTGAAGGATGCCACGACTTCTATACTGCTGCAGAAAGAGAAAAGGGAACTGTAGAGCAACTTTATCATCTCCCTGATTGCTAATTACAAACCCAGTGATCCAAGTGGCAGCATAACTACATTTCAGAAAGCACTTGCACGCGTGGTGAGGCACTGACCTGTTAACCAGGCCATTAAACTGTTGTTACAAGTTCCAAATACATCGAGGGCTTTGTTCAATTAAATTTATTTAATTTCAGAGTGTCTGCACCACATCCAAACCTTGTCCTTCTTGGAAACTCTGAAATTTGCTTTGTACTCCTCAAAAGAACCAAACAATTCCAAGCCCCTTGAAAGCAAATGTGGCCACCTCACTAATGCAGTGAAAAGGAAACAACCCCCCAAACTCATCCCCTACCAGCAGAAAAGAAATGGCTTTTTCTTGACAAGAATCTACGAGATATAAATCAATTCATATCTCCTATTACATCAGAGCTCATTATAGACAGACAACAATTCTTTCCACCTGCAAAGCTTCTTTTGGTTTTCTGTAAAGCCACCTCAAACTTCCAAATAACCTTTGCAGCAGTTTTTGTATATTCTATTCCTGGAGGTCCCTCTAGTGGCTAAAGTCTCAAGTTTAGCTGGTCTGGCCTAAGAGGTTACCTTTTTTTTTGATAGAAATTTCTCATAATAGACAAATACTTTCTTAACATTGATAATTCGAAATAAACCCAAAGTGAAATGAAAATTTATCACATTAAATAAAAAAAACTCTGGCCTAAGAGGTTACCTTTTTTTTTTGGTAGAAATTTCTCATAACAGGCAAATACTTTCTTAACATTGATAATTCAAAATAAACCAAAAGTGAAAGGAAAATTTATCACATTAAAAAAAAAAAACAAACCCAACCAAAACCAGGCAAATATCTGGAACTTTAAGAATAAAGCTATTTTATACAGTTAGAAAATTCTCTGTTAACTGTTTGCAAGCCTGTCATTCAACCACAGTCACAGCTGGCCTTGGTTTTCCTTTTACAGCTGTATTTTAAACCAAGGAGAGGTAAAACCTTATTATCAGAACATCCCCTCTCACAACAAGCCTTTTATTTAGATTCAGAGAATCCTTTAGGTTGGAAGAGACCTTTAAGATCATCAAGTCCAACCATCAAGCCAACACTACTAAGTCCTCTGCTAAGACAGATTTGGGATGTCTTGTTCAGTGTCACAACTGATCGAATAATCTGACCTGTAAAGCTCTTTTTGGGGTATGTTTTTAAAGAGAAGTTGAGAGCTTAGTCCTCAGAGAGCATCACGTTTAAAATTCAGAGCTTTTTAAACCAAAACAACTGTGGTTCTAAATTATACACTCAGGAAAGAAGGTTTGTAGGAGATATTTGTTACTTTTTTTAAAGTGGGGATGGGTTTGTGACCAACAGGCAAATCTCCCTGTGAGCTCTAGGCTAGACTTTACCATGCCAGTTAAAATGCCTCAACAGCTGACTAGAAGTGTAGGGATGGTGAAAAGTTGCATGGAGATGACATCTTCAGCAACACTGCTTCTCACTGCTCCCCTGATTCCTCTCATTCTGCTGTCATAAAAGGGCTGTTTATTCCAAGAGCACCTACAAAGTCTGAAAATTCAGTATCATCTGCTTGCTGCTTTTCTGCAGTCGTATAAATGGCAACAACAGAATTAGCTGAGGAAAAAAATAGGGCAAAATAGCTTAGAGAAATCATCCTGGTTTTGAATACACCATCACATGGTGGTGTAGATTACAGGTAGCAGCAGATAAAACTTTCTACTAGTGAAGGAGAGGCCACTGTTTACAAAGAGTGTAGTTTAGGACTCCCAAAATGTTGCTGGCAAGGTAAAACATGAGAGTATTTATTTAATAAGGAGGTTGATGGCCTGACCCATATCTCCCATCAAAAACATGTCTGTGATTTGACTTCTGTTAATCATCTAGGCAAATATTTGAAAGAGAATAGGGTAATATTTGACATTTGCAACTACAAACAATGATACTTCAAAATTAAACCTTAACAAACTTAGTAGTTTGATGGGTAGGTGTCAAGGGGAGGGGAAAAAAAAGAAAACAAAAAAGGCTGGACTTTAACTTGATACATTACCCAGATTTGCATAATAAATAATAAGCAATTTCAAAGTAAGCACCAAATTCCTGTCAGCATGTTGAAATTAAGAAAGTATTTTCAGTCCCCCATCAAAGAGGAAAGTTCCAGTCTCTAACTCCAGACTTGAATAACCAGAGCTCAGCTCCCAGTTTCTCCCCCAGACTTCCTGGTGTGTCACTGCTTTTATCTGTGCCTCAGGTCCTTCATTTTTAAATGGGGTAACAGCCCTGTCCTCCTTTGTAGCAGTGAGGAAAAATGCAGTTGCATGTTAAGCACCTGGATTTGCTGAGGAAGAGGAGGATCAGTGTTAGTATAAAGGTGGGGATGCTTTGGAACACCAAATTCTGGTGTGCAGCCAGAACTAAGGACACTGGGATTTGAAATGAAGATGTTGTGTCTTGAATGGAAACACAAACTTGAATGAAGGGTTTAACCATGCAGAGATTCCTCCTCTTCCTTGCCTCTGCTGTGAAACTTCCCCCTGTGAACAGACAGAAATGGACCTAACCTGGCTTATCAGCCCCACAATAACAGACCTGGTTGTCACTGATAACAGGGATCCTTCCAGTTACAGCCCAACCGTGGTGCAAAGAAGGAAAGTTCAACTCAATGCACATTCAGATGAACCTTTCACCTTATAAAAGAGAAGAATGTAAGCAGGACATCATTGCACGTGCACCAGCAGCATGAGCAAGGCAGTGGGAAGAGCTGAATAAGCAGCCTCATGAATGTGCAGTGGAGCAGCTGTATTCAGCAGCCTGCAAAACTTTTAACCTCGAGCATCTCTCAGATAGTAATCAGTGAGGAATGATTTCCTTCTCAGCAGGTTGATGTGAAGGCTGGAAAGCTAGCAGGAAGGGAAACAGGCATGGGTGTGGTGACTGGTCAGAGCAGCCAGCAAGCCTTACTAGAAATCACCAGAAAAGGTAATGAAACTGTCTAGGAAATGGGTTAATCATAAATATCTTTGCTTTGGGCAGAAGGGAGAACAAGAGAGAAAAAAAAAAGAAAAAGAAAAGGTTTTCCTGACAGAATGCTGCAGTTTAAATAGTGCTTAGAAAGATAAAACCATACAGGATTTCAGAGAAGCATTCAGGTTGGAAAAGACCTCTAAGACCATCAAGTCCAACCATCAACCCAACACTACCATGACCTCTAAGCCACGTCCTGAAGTACCACATCCACAAATGCTTCAACAGAGAAGAGCCTTGCAGAAGAACAGTCCAAGAAAAACTGAGATAGTCTTGCTCTAGGTTTGGCACATGAAGAATTTAGCCTCAGACCCAGGATTGCTCCTTAACTGTAGATTAAGCAAACCACTCAATTCTACATTAGAGAACAACTGCTTGGGCTCTGACTTTCAGAGTCTCAGCACCTAGTGCTGTCTGACAAAGCCATGACTCAAATCTGGACAAAACCAGCCAGTGCCTTCACCAGCATCCATTCCAACCTGGCTTCAGCTTTCAGAGAACATTTCTTCAATAAGGGCCTGCTTAAGTTCAGATTTTTATACTTCAAACAACAACCACTGTTGTAACAAAGATCAAAGATAAAGGACTTGTTATGCCTGTGATGGGATGGGCTTTTACACTATTATAATCCTAGAAATATAAGCATTGACTGAAACATGGATAGTTGAAAAATAGTGGCATCTGGACATAAAAAGAAATTTTTAAAGCAATCTGGAATAATTACCCAGGTCACAAAAGAAACAAAACTTGGGGGTGTGATTGTTTTCTGTCATTTTATACTCTAATCAAAGGGGGGTGTCTGAGATACATTTTCTAAAGTTTTTAGAAACAAAGCACAAAGGAATCCAGACTTGCAGAAGAAAGGCTAATTTAAAGCCTATAAAAACAGCAAAATCTGTATTGAGGACACTGAATATTTATGGCATACACCAACTTATGCAAAAAAAAACCCCAGAGCCCCAGTACATAGAGGAATCATACCACTTATTTTGATGGTGAAGGACAAAAATATTTGAAGCAGCACGTTACTATAATCATGAAAATGTTGCAAAGCTTGGGAATATCTTTGGTTTCTTCAAAGCAGCTTTGATTTGCAGCAGTCAAGTGAGCTGCAATAATTTATACCAAATGAGGTCTGTTATATATCAGGAAAGCCCCACAGGCAAGTTACCCAAGGAACCATTTGCACTCAAAATACAGAAGAAGTCCCATAAATGAATTCACTTTTAAGGCCGACATGCTGTGCACCAAAATTTGAAGTTATCACTGAAGGTAAGTGGACAGAGTTTGTCTGGAAGCCTAAACCATTCAAAAAGCACTTAGACTGCACACAAGTGCTCTGGGAAATGTCTTGAGCATTTCTGTAGCTGTGGAGAGCACGTGAATCTTCTCCAAGGGAATGAAGGAGTAGTTGCTGCAGCTCCTCAAAGTCCAAGTTGTTGCACCAATTTGAAAAGTTAATTTAGAAAACACATTCACAGCTAAAGAACATTTGTGGTGGTTGGTTGCTTCTGACAGCTCCACTACTGCAGAGAAATGCTTCCTATTTGCATCTCCATCTGCTTCACAGGGGTTATTTCCATCCCAGAGAAGAGCTGTCTGTACCACCAGACACTAGCTGTGTTCACTTCTCTTGTCAGAGGGACTGGTGTGCCCAGAAACCTGGTAACATCCTCCTCTTCCCAAACAGGAGCAGGGAGCAGCAGCAAATAACGTTGAGGAGCAGCAAGAGCCACCTCAGCCCAGCTTCAACCCTGCAGCCAGATGCTCCTGCCTGTTGTGAAGGACAGCCAGCAGGTAGGGCCACTAATTAAACTGTGTTCATTAAGAGATGCTTATGGTCCAGCCAAGAAGAGATTGTTTCTTCCTCCCCATTTTCTCTCCCCTTCATCATCTGTGAGTATAGCAGTGCTAGAAACCACTCATTGCTACTCTTTCTTCCATCTAAATAATGACATATGTGGCAAACTGCCAGATCTTCTGTAGCAGGAATTTCACAAAAGTATTTACAAAAATATTCAACTGTTTGTTGCTATTCCTTGTCAGTCCTAGATCACTTTTTGTAGTGCCCTCCCTGTTCACCTCCTTATTTTCCTTACACAAATAGTAGCTAATTTACTGTATTTGTCCTCATCACCGATGTTCTACCATTGTGCTCTCCACTGTTTAGATTGTAGTGCCCTCCCTGTTCACCTCCTTATTTTCCTTACACAAATAGTAGCTAATTTACTGTATTTATTTGTCCTCATCACCAATGTTCTACCATTGTGCTCTCCCCTGTTTAGAGAACTGTTCACCCTGCACTAGGAATAACCCTTGGAATCTTCATTTTCATATTTGCTTGTCTAAAATTTTCAAGTAATTTTTATTCTATTCAGAAGAGCAGATATTCTGAATGTTAGGTGACAGAGCTAAGGTAGAAAGAGACCTCTCTATTTGAAAGTTCCTCATTAAAGGCAGTTTAAAAACGTCTATATTCAGACAGGATCACAGGGAACACAGCCAGAAATGTTAACAAGCCAGAGTTTGGCTAATTTTGTTCTTCATTAACACTTTATCTGGGAAAATATAGTCCCCTGGTGAGTGAAAAAAAACAAAATCAATAAATCATAAAGGTGGAAAGTTATCCTTGTCCTTGGTAAATTCTTTTAACTTTATCTAATACAATCTTTTCAATTCTAACAGATAGCTCAGGGGAACTGAAGTGTAAAAATTAAGTCCACCCATTCTCAAAGCATTAGGTCCATTAGCTTCAAAAGGGGCTTTTTAAGACCTTCATAGAAGTAAACTGCTTATCTGCTAATTAGTATCACTCCAGATGAGTATGTAGCCTGCTTCAGGTTTATATTTACTATTATTCTTCATTTGACACTGCATATATTTTAATTTCATCACTGTTTTAATTGTAGCCAATGTGGAGTAGTGACAGCAATGATAGTAATGGCAGAAGTTACACATTCCTTTAGCTACATTTTACTTTGCACTTTGGCAGTCAATAATAATCCCATAAAGTTCCAGTTTTTAGCTGTTTTCATGAGACTTCTGGCAAGTGAGAAAGTGTTGGGGTCTTTTTTCTAGACTTGCATTCTGTAATCAGCCAGAAGTCCCATGTTCACCTTTTGGTCTTTCTTAAAACAAATGTGAATAGCACAGTTACATCCTCATTACACAGCTCCACACTCTTGTCATTGGAAATGCTTTAGGTTATGATTCTTACAGCTATGATTCAATCTTATAGCAAAAATATTAACAGGAATTCTCAGAATTCTCTTAGATTTAAAGCATGAGCACCTCTGACAACAGAGGAACTACTGAAGTGTTTTTCTCAGCTATGTTGGAAGCATATTTCCAGGGTTTTTTAACTACTAAGGATGTTTTCCTCTATCTTGAGCCTAAGGGTTACTTGGAATAATTAGTACCTTTTAAAAAAATCTCTTTGTGACAGATAAAAACCTCATGGATGGGGGGTTTGGTTTGGTTTTTCTCTCATCACAGCACCTTCAATCTACCCAAAACCACCCAATGTTGTATTACACACTCTAGAAACGAGGAGGGGGGAAGCATCTCTTGTAATATCAGGTTTGCTCTGTAATTGCTCTTCTCAGGAACAAATTATACTGAAAGTGAGGCAGAAACCAGATAAACACAACTCAGAAAGTGTGGCTGTTGAAAAAGAAGAGGAATTTCTAGAGCAGTCATGAGGCATGTAACACTTCATAGGTTTGTTGGCTGGTTTGACCATAAGTTTAAGCAAGCCTTGATGAAATATAAAGCCACTATCTACTAAGAAAAGAAATCTTTTCTTTCATGTAGCTTCCTTACAGCCTTCTGAGAAGAGAGAATATTATCTATGATGTACAAATCTCTTTGGTCCTTTATGAAGCAAACTGTTGAAGGTGACAGAGGGTTTTTATAAACCTTCTCATTCATTCCTTCACCTCCAAATTTCACCTCAATAAAAAGCAGAGATTGCAAGCAGGAATAAAACTGACCTAGGACAACACTTGGAATGTGCATGAGCATCAAGTGAAGGGAAGCATCTCTTACTCTAGTTCTCTCCTACAGCATTAACCTCTGCCAGGCACAGAATTCACCACGTCTGAAACCCACCGAGTTCAAAACTGGGCCTGCAGTTTTGTGATATTTAAGAAACAAAACAGATCCAATTATTTTCCTAAGGCTTGGAATTCTCAAAGTACACCTTGCATGTGGTCTATGCAAAAGAGATTCTTGGTTTTGGATGCACTTCCCCTCCAAGCTTACAAAATTTGCCTGAAGCACTGAACAAGCTCTTACAAATGGGAGATGAGGAAAGCAGCCCCACAAGGAAACTTAAAGAAGGGTTATTTTCCCCCTCCCTGGAATATTTGCTCTTTTCTAGAAAAGAATACATGAAATTGAAGAAAAAATACACATGACAAAGGTGAAAAGAGGCAAAGATCATTTTACTATGGCTTGTAAAGTGGAATTTGTGAGGACTGGTCCTTAGCTTAGCACTAGGGACTAACTTTGTGAAGTCAGCTCTTGGCATCAAGAGAAACACTTGTGAATTTTGGCAGATTCTACAAATATAATACATTAAGACCTTCATGAATGCAAAATTCCAGCTGATCTGAGCACAACCACACTGGATTATTTGGAGCCTTTCCAGTCCCCACGTGGTGGCCCTTTTTATTTTCTAATACTCCAGCTTTCAGTAGCATTCACTGTGTCCTTTGCTTTCAACAGCCTGCATGCAATCCACCTTCCACTGAGATTTCCAGGTATGGTTTTGTCTGATTGATCTGAACATTACCCTTCCTGAAGCACTTGTTTTCCATTGGAACTATTCCCACCTTCTTGTCGTTTCTCTCTGCATGAACCATGGCTGTGGTTTTGGCAATCCATTCTCTTCAGGAGTTTGCATGTCGTGCTTTCCACCACCTCAGCCAGCTGATTTTGCTGAAAAACAACCTGGCAAAAATAAGTTCAACTTTCTCCTCTCAGGTTTTCTCTCTGGAATAAACCCACCTCTATGAAATTCACTGTCATCTGTAAGCAAATTTCTGCAAATTCACTAAAAGCACATTATTCAAATAGCCCCTGGAGCTCTTTCCTGTGTCGAGCAGATGAAGACAGGGAGACAAAAAAGATGAAGTCCTTATATTTGCATTAGCATTTGGTATGTTCATTTGCTAAAGGCTTGGTGCTAATGCTATCCAAAGCACAATCTGAGGGGAAGACTCCTGATAATAAAATATTTGATTTGCCTTCCATCTTTGTGTCCTGGCAACTACAGGAAGGATGAGGCTCTAGGGATGTACCCTAGAAATGATAAAACAAAGCCCACTCTGGTGCAGGAACCTCCTTCCCACACCTTTTTAGGGCTTGCTGCTGTTGATGGGATCTTTACAATAATTCTGTTCCTATTATTTGCTATGCACAGCTCCAGTAAAGAGGAATTATTTGGTATAACTTGCTGTAACAGCTGCTGTTCTAGAAAGGTGACTGACAACACTGATGTTTTCACAAGCTTCTAGTAGTGCCAATTCACATACCTGGAAGCTCAACCCCAACTCCTATTTTGCTGGGGCACTTCTATGCATCACTTCCTCACGTGATTTTGCTCCAAGTTCCTTGTTTCTATTAATGCTTTCCCCTCTCTGGCCCTGTGTCTGCCAGCTCATAAAATCTCTGGTTTGTGAACACATCCCCAAGGGTGGCTGTCATCCTCAGCTAGCCTCTCTCTCTGTCCTAGTCAAAATATGGAGGAACCTCCCCACCAGTTATTTGCTGTGCACTTGTTGCATTCTTCCAGCTCTTGGAGACTTTTCTTTGCCCTTGGCAAGGTTTGAATGTGAGAGAAGCTTAGTTCAAG
>NW_008615817.1:0-274 GCF_000691845.1 Merops nubicus | reverse complement strand
GAAGGGGAGAGGCTGTGCTCATTTGCCTGGTGCCTGATGAGATCAGAGGGCTCTTCTAGGAGAGTCACGGGATAGTGGGGGTTGGGAGGGACCTCTGGGGATCATCTCGTCCAACCCCCTGCCAAAGCAGGGTCACTCAGACTCCACAGCCTCTCTGAGCACTGTTCAGGGCTCTGGCACCCCCGCAGGAAATAAGTTTCTTCCTCTGTTTTGGTGGAACTTTCTATATTCCAGTCTGTGCCTGTTGCCTATTGCTGGGCACCACTGAAGAGAA
>NW_008615816.1:0-10679 GCF_000691845.1 Merops nubicus | reverse complement strand
TCTCCGGCACAGCCAAGCCCCGTGCCCAGGCCCAGCACCGTGCACGGACTCTGGCTGCACGCTGTCCCTGGCGTAGCCATGAGATGAGCTGTAAATTGGTTCCTTCTCTGGCCCTCTCCCTGCCCGCCCTCCTTCCCCAGCCCCAGCAGCACCCACCCAGCCTGAGGTTCGGGCATGCCTTCTGCTCCAAAACCCCCAGAGGCACTGAAGAGGGCTCACCAACTGAAACTGGCAGTGACACCTTTGCAGTCCTCCTGGGGTGTGCTGCCCATTTGCTAAGTATTTTGGAAGACCTGAAAGAAGCAGCCACCCAGTAGCAAAAGACCCCAGTCTGGGCTAGGAGGTTCTTTTCCACCTCCTTTCCTACTGGATGGTGGGCTTTGTGGTCTCTGTAAACCGTCTCTGTGGTTGGAAATTTGAGAGGAAACATTTCTAGCAAAACATCTTGGCGATAAGCGTTTGGGAACGTTTCCTGGGGTGATCTGTGTGCTGTCTGCCCTTTATGGGATTAAGTCAATGTGAATGCTACCACTTCATGGTACGAAGCCAAACACAAACCCAAATACAGTGGCACTCACTCAAAGTTTTGCTCTGGTGTTATCACTTCCGAACCAACACAGGATAGCCACCTGCCTAAATACAAGCCAGCCCCTAGAAGTGATCTGAGTTACACATGAGTTACGTACCAATATTTTATATACTGTCTTTCTAGCAGCCAAGCAACGCTCCTTTGTCCTGTAGCTTTGGCCCTTACAGCATACCCTGAAGAGGTTTTGTTTCTGATCCCTGGGGATTATGAACCTCTCAAAGCACATGTCCTCAGAGCAAGCTCGACACCAGCAGGTCCCCTGAGCCCTTGCAGAGTGGCCACATCTCTGCAGTGGTGACACTGCCGGGGGAGGGGACAGCCATTCTTGCAGAAAGGCAATAGCTGTGTATGCTTCTTGGTGTTTTAAAGGCTGAAGGAGCTATTTTGAGAGCTGAAATAACATTCTTCCTGCTCTGGTATTTCAAATCTTGTGTTATCTTGGACTAATAAATGGCTCTTCATAGCATTTGCTTTTTGCAACCCCACAAAGTCCAGAGATCTTGCCTAAGTTTTCCTTCTGTGTGCACCTGACACTGCCCCATGGCACTGTCACACTAAGGAGCTGCAGGCCATGACATGTGGCTGCTGGGCACAGCTCTCCTTGGGCAAGGAGGTGTTATTGCCCCCACATCACAAGACAGGCCTCAAAATCAGGTGTCTAAAGAATTCTATGTTTGAAGAATCAGCATTAACCACATCCCTGACTGCAATGCTTCCTGCGACAGCAGAATTCAAGCAAGCTCACTTTAAAAGTAGCAGAGAGAAGGTCTTTGAGTTTAGCAGCTTCTGGCTTTCAGCAGCCAGGGCAGAGAAAACCTTTGGTAAAATAGGTGAGAAGTGACAGCACTCAGCCGCAGTGATTTTGGCCAGAAAGGAAAACACAGCAACTAATCAGAAAACCACCTTAGTCACTTCACCTCTGCCATCAGCCAAAGCTGGAAGGAAAACAATGCAGCATATGGATTTTAAAGCAATTTCATTTTTGGTAAAGTGTGAGCATCTGAGACATTTTGTTCGCAGTGCTTTTTTGAGCAGATGGTGTCCCTTAGAGTGCTGGAAAATGCACGATGCATGATGCTGACAGGCCCACCAAAGACCTCTCACAAATTAAAAAATCACAGCTGAAAAAAAGGGCACAACCTGGGAAGAGCAGACGTGTGCTGGAGCCCACCCAGTGAGGGACACAACAGAGGTGCAGAGAGGCACCAGCCATCAAACTGTGGTGTTATGTGGGCCCATGGGGATGTTTTCCATGATCCCTGCTTCCTGGGATACCAGTCCCATGGCAGCAGCAGGCTGTGAACCTCACCCTGCAGCATCCCCCCTCCAAGGGGTGTGCAGGTGCAAAGGTAGGTGTGGAGGTAGGTCAAATGGGCATGTTGCTTTTGAACTGCATCCCACAATGACATGACCCTTGCCTCACTCACAGTAACACTGTGGATCCCAGAGCCTGCTTCAAGCTCACCTTGACCTGTGGAAACAGTTTTACTTCCCATGTATCCACCAACAACCTTGCAAAATGAGTAGCCACAAGTGTGTTCCTCCATCTAGTTTGGGGTTACACGGGGCTTTCCTGGAGGTGGGTGTGCTGGATGCTGACACTGATGTCCCTCCCTGGTCAGCTCATGTCTTCAGACACACAACTGCAATGATGCTGGTGCACAGATATGACCACATTCCTGTGAGCAACACATGACTTCTGCCCCAGTTCTCACCAGGTTTTCCTGCTGGGCCACTGAGACCCGCTGGGGATCTGCCTGGCAATTTGCCTGGCCTGGAAGGGGGACCTGCTCTAATGTTAGCAAATGTTCAAAATTATGGCTTAGCTTTGATATCAGTTAATTAATATTTCCTCCCTTCAGTGCCTTACAGCACATGCATATCCCCTGTCCAGTTTTCGCCACAGCAGTGCTCTTCATGGGGACTGAACTGCATGCCATCTCCACATCTGCTTTCTTCCAGTGACAAAAAGGTGGGAGGGCTGAGCCCCTGTGTCCTGACATGGAGTAGCAGGATCAGGCCTCAGAAGTATTTAATTTAAAAGAGAAGGCTGCTGCAGAGCTAATTAGTAGCTCAGAAAGAAACAAAGCAACCTCTTTCTCTTATAATTGCAGTCCCCAAGGGTGATATTACCACTGAAGACTAGCTATAGTTTTACTGGGCTGTTGTTTTGAAGGGAAAAGGGTATACAGAGGCAAGGAAAATAGAAAAGGGAAGTGCTTTGAGTTTGCTCTCATTCCCAGGAAATATATGTGTTCTGAAAAGAGATTTACGACCTAGTTTTCCTGTCCTGCTCCTCTCTGCCCCAAAGCCAGAGCAAGGCCTGGCAAGAAAATTGACCCCCCAAGAAACAGGGGTAGTGGGGGAAAGGGGCCAGGGATCGCTCAGCAGCAGCTGCTGGAGCTGCTCCCTGATGCACAGGCTAAATACAGTGCCTAAGCAACTGCTTCTCATTTCAAGTGCTAACCCTCATTTCATTAACCAGATCATCTCTCATCAAAGCCATCTGTTCCTTTATCCAGCTTTTAAAATATTGTGATAGACTTCTGCCAATGTCCGGCTGCTAAACAGACAGAATATGAGCATGTGCACCCCTGGCTTGGCATTAATATGCTCAGGATTTGCTGGAGAGGCAGTCACCTACAAAGTGCTCTCATCCTGAGAAATACCTCCAGATCCCAGCTCTCCAAGATGAAGTGTTCCTTCTTCCCAGCTCACCCACATGATCCCAGCTGAGAAAAACTCACCTGGATTTGGGACTGGAGCAGCAAATTGAAGTGATCCATCCCTTCTCACTGCAAGAAAGTGACACCATTTAAAGGGTAGGAAGGGAAATGGAGGAAGTGGGTACAAAACATCAGGTTTGGTTTTTTTTTTTCTGTAAAAAGAGAAGTAAAAAAAATTACCACTGTGATGACAAACACATGGAATAAATAGAACTTGCCCATGAGACTGTTAGGATTCAAGCTCTGGTGTGGAAACCTTGAAGTGCTGGTGTGTGTAGATGAGAGCTACAGGCTGGCATGCCCTGACCCCAACAGGTGAGTGCTCTTGCCTGGCAGGGGGACAGTCCTATACGAAGCAAAGCAAATGCTCTAAACAAAAAAAAAAAAATATTTTTTTAAGAATAACGAGATGTAACAAAATAATTATTTCCTATTATTATGCTATAAATGCTAATGGAATTAGGTCAGCCATGATTCAACACTGTCCCACGTGACATCATGATCTCTAAATGGGAGACGTGGACTTGACAGAGGGACCACTTGGTGTGTAAGGAATTGTCTGGATGGTCACACTCAAAGAGCTGGGATCAACGCCACCATGTCCAAGTAGAGACCAGTGACAAGTGGTGTTCCTCAGGGATCAGTACTGGGACCCGTGCTATTTAACATCTTTGTTCCTGACGTGGACAGTGGAATTGAGTGAAACTCTTAGCAAGTTTTGGATGATACCAAGCTGTGTGAAGTGGTCATGCTGGAGGGAAGGGATGCCATCCAGAGGGACCTGGGCAGGCTTGAGAGGTGGGCCCATGCCCACCTCATGAAATTCAACAAGGTCCAGTGCAAGGTCTCACACCTGACCCCCAGTCAGGGCGATCCCAAACACAAACGCAGTCTGGGCAGAGTGTGGACTGAGAGCAGTCCTGAGCAGAAAGACTTGGGGCTGGTGGCTGATGAAAAGCTCACCAAGAGCCAACATGTGTGAGTGCAGCCCAGAAAGCCAAACGTATCCCAGGCTGCATCACAAGCCTGGCCAGCAGGCTGGGTGAGGCGATTCTGCCCCTCTGCTCCGCTCCCTTTGTACTTCTCTCCCTCCTGTGCGAGGGGTGAGTGAGCAGCCACGTGGCTGGGGCTAAAACCACCACAGAGGCACCATTTCACCTGCAGTTTTTATCTGAGACACTCACTGGAGCTTTTCTCCTGGGTGTCTTCCAAGTTCCGCAAAAGGGGTGTGGGGTTTTTTGTTTGTTTCTTTTGGTCCTGCTTGCAGTCTTTGCTGGTCACGTGCTTCTCTTGGGTGATGGATTTACTTTTACAGAGGCAGTTGGTGCATGGCAGGGCCCCACCTTTACCTGCTTTGGGGCCACACCTTTGCTTCCTGCCCTTTTGGCTTTAACCCTGCCTTGGCTGTGGCTGGCGCAGGAGGTCGAGGGGCAGCAGCACAGCTCCTGGTATGAGGCCACCAACTGTTTGCCTCCCTGGAACTTGCTATGGCTGTGCCAAAGCCATCAGGATGGGATGGGTATGGTGGCAGCTAGGGGCAGAGAGCAGCTGGAGGGGCCTGCTGGCATCAGCTGTCTGCGGATTTGCAAAACCAGGGTCAGAATTCCAGCATTCTCTTAGAAAAAGCCTAAATCAGGGTTTAACTCCAGGAAGTGGAACAGCAGTAGATGCACTTAACAGATGCAATGCATCCCATGTGCAAGGGGCAATTTAAACAGCAAAAGCCTCTAAACCATCTGGTGGGCTGCTCTGCCTGTGCAGAGGCACCACTGGCTCCACCACAAACTCGGTGCTTTGCTAGGTTCCAGGGGTTTTCCCTTTTTACCCCTATTTCTCCATGTCTAGTGGGGTTGGCATTGCTGGATGTGAGCACTTGGATGCCAAAGGTTTCAGCTCCTGGGCTGGCCATCACTGAGCCAGAGCCATTCTGGAAGCCGGGGCACATGGGCATGTGTTAGAAAATATCTCCTTTCCCACTGAGCTCTGCTTTCAGTTTTTAATTCTTCTTTTAAAAGAAGATCTCAAGGGAAATTGTACCTAGATTTCCAGAAGCACCCCAGAAGGTGGTGCAAAAGAGCCCCATAACCCCCTGCCAGACTTCTGTGTAAGAGTACAGCTTCAAAACAGTCTAGGAGCAAAAATATCAAGGTAATACAAGCCCAGCCTGGCCATGCTTTTGGGGCCACAGTCTGGGAGCTGATACGTCATCAACTGTTAAAATTCTCTCTGAACTGAGAGCCCTTCTAGCTGCAAATACCCCAAACATCAGCTGACCAGAGCCCAAAGGTCTGTCACTACATTTTCACCCTGGCATGGACTCTCAGGCTCATGTGGACACAAGAGACCACTCAGAAGACTTTTTTTTCCCCGGTAGCCTCCCATCCCAACAGCCCAACGTGACGACTGAAGTCAGGCTGTATTTCCCATCTGTTGGGCTTACTTCCAGGAAGCCGTGTTCTGGCTGCTGGTTTCAGAGCCTGAAAAGTTATCAAAGCCAGCCAGAGGACAGCAGTCGCCTTGCACTTGCAAGCTGCAGCAGGAGATAAGAATGCAGATATCACCTGGGGTTACAAGACAACAGCAGAGCCACTGGAGGGAGTGGGCAGAAATCTGCCCCTGACGCCTCAAGCAGCCTCCCCTCTATCCCTACACCACCCTGCCCCAGCAATCCTCTACTTTCACCATTTTCTTTTTTAACTGGCTCAGGGAGATGGTGACTGGCCCAGGGCAGGTCATGCACTCTTTTGCCACCCCAGGTCTTCATGCTAAAGCTCTGCATCCAGGTGCCAAAGGGCCAAGTGAAGTTTTGGTTCTGCCACACAGGAGCCTGGCACAGCACCTGGCCCAGTGGTACAGGGCAGGACTGCCACCTCCTTTCCTGAGTGCAGCAGTGGGGCTGCTGGGCAGGAGATGCCACAAGAGATGTCTGCTCTACTTGGCTGCTTTTTAGGGAACCCTGATGGATTTCTTCAGTGCCAGCACTAACCCTCTCAGTGCAGCCCCTTTCTTGAGGTGCAACTCCAGAACCAGCAGCTTTTGTTTATGGTTGCCTCCCACTCTGGGGGATTACCTGAACACAGCCCAGCTTGCACGAGTGACTGTTGCATAGGTGGAATTAGATGGAGCCTGGAAGCTCTTCTGTACTCAGCTATCACAGCCTTGGCCTCGGGGCACACACTTTGATGGCATTTGTACACAGCAGCCGTGACAGGGTTTCAGTATTTGCATAGCTGAGGACCTGATGTAAGTTACACTTGAAACTCTCCTTTAGTGATTGTGCCAAGTCCCAGAGCGGGTGCAGCATTTCCTCAAGCCACCCTATGACAGAAAGCAGGTGACTTGCTCAGGGGTTTCTGCTGTGGAAGGAGCACATGACTCCTGAACCAGCTTGGCATTTCTTAATGGCCCCCCCAGTTCTGGGAAAAAAAAGGTTAAAAAGAGCCAGTCTCTGCTGTATGCCAAAGCTGAGAGCTTGGAAGCACTCTGCAACACTGCATGGGACAGCATACATACACCTCTTGTTCTCTGTCCTCCATGGTGCTGATGGTGCTGGGCACAGCTAGAGCCAAGAGAAGATCTGTCACTGCGTACGCCAGCCTACAGCCAGTCACCCATCGGCCAGCAGTGGCTGAAGGGTTCTGCACTGCTCAGAAAGCACTAGTGGAGGCCTTGACAGAAATGAGTGCAGCTCGTGCCTTGGTACCTGTCTTATTGAGGCTCCACAACTTCTCCACATCACAGCACGCAGCTTCAGGTGGATCCAGCAGCTGCCCTGGGAGGCGAACAGGGCCCTTCCTGCCTCCCAGAGGCCCGACATCTTCTTGAGGAAGAGAGAACCACACTAGAGAACATGGCCAAAATGATTTCTAAAACCAAAACAAGCAAGCAAAAACTTCAAAATAAACATGCAAAAAAATCAAATAAGCAAAAAAGGAAATGCATGGAAGCACTTCTTGTTTTACCAAAATTCAAGGGTTTCTCTTTAAAAATCTAGTTTTTCTGCAAAGACTAACATTTTTTTACCAACTCCACTGCATGGAGAAGTTCATCTACAGAAACAGGCATTCAGGTAGTAAAAGCTACATGGTAAGACGTGTAATGGAGGAGCTTTTCCTTTTCTGAATGTTTACTTACTTTAATTTTTTCAAAACCGTAGGCAACTTGCCAATGGTTTCAACATGTCAGATCCCTGAATCCCACTGGAAGTCCTGTTGCTGCTGAAGCCTTATAGCCCCAGGGGGAAAAAGAAAATATTACCTTGTAATTTCCTGTAGTCAGAGAGGTTCAGAACAGCACGTACCTCTTTGCAGTGCCAATTATTCTTCTTATGCCATGTACTTGACAGGAATCAGCTTAAGGAAGTCCAAATAATAGCAATGCAAAAAAAAAAAAAAAAAAGAAAAAAGGGATCTGAAGCATGATAATGACCAACAGGAAGATGTGTATCTAAGTGCCTGTAAAGTGCATTCACTGCAGTTCTCCAGGCAGGAAATTGCACAAACAAAATGATGGGAGCCAGTGAGATTAGGCATTAGTGCATCTTCTCAGCTCTGCTCCTACACTCAAACATCAAGTCCAAACCCATTGCCCGCATGATTTTGAAGGCAGATTCCCATTGTTTTTTTCTGCTCTCCATCTGCCTGTCAACCACATGAAGAAGGAAGCAACAGCACCATCTTTCTAACTAGCAGGTCAGAAAGCTCCTAGCTCTGGGAGCCAGTTTTTCCACTCCTTCCTGCAGGCACTACAGGGGGACGTGCTGCGACATCTCCTTGTGTGCATGTAATTCTCATGCCAGTCAAATGGCTTCAACTCTGGATGAATGCACATCAAGTCACGACTCCTGGCACACCCAGGTCTTCACATCTCAGCAGAAACAAGGAGAAATTACTGCAAAATCTAAACAAAATACTTACTACTTCTGGTAAAAGTGTTGTCCTCCAGTCACATTGGGCTGATAAGAAAAGTGATTTTTTTTTGCTGTGAAAATGGAATTTGCACATGCAAAAAATTGCCATGGTCTTTTAAGGCCTATGCCAGCTTGAATGTTCTTTTTCCCCTCTGTCAGCTTGGCCACTGAGCCCAAAGTAACCAAATCTCCTGATGCCCTTCCGTTTGACAACACTCCTCTTCTACTGACAAGGAAAGCAGAAATGCCAAGGGGATAGGTATTTTGGAAACTCTGCACCCAGTGAATAGCTGGAAATGACAGGCAAAACACTGCTGTAATTCTGATGTGTGATACACAAAGCCCTTTGCTTTGTGAGATGTTTCAAAATAAAACACAGTGGCCAGTCTAACTCATAACTGTTTATTGTAAATCACTCAAGAGTTTACACATCATTAATGGCAAAGTAACATTGTTAAAACATCTGCTAGATGAAATACAGAATAGAGACAACTCTTTAATATTATCATTTAAAAAACAATAAACAGAACAAAAAAGAAACAATATTTATATTTTTTTTCCAGTTCTACATCTTTCCTGAAAATATCCGGGCCTGAGTCTCAGTTATCTCGAGATCCCTGCCTTGCCCAGGGCGTGGAGCTGTACAGCTGGGCGACAGGCACTCCCTCTGAGGAGCAAGGTGGTGAACGTCTTTATAAATGAAAATCATGCCCTCTATCTTCAAAAGTGCTCCAGTGCTGACAGTACAAAGCCTCTCTCACGCACTGGCTAACGTCTAACGCAAAGGGCTCTACGTCCCATTCATTAATTGCACATGCTTTTTTTTTATAATTTTTTTAAATTTTTTTTTTTAACAAGGCAACTGTTAAAATTCGGAAGCTACATAACTGTCTGTATATTCTGCTCAGAAACCAACGGATGTTGCATGCAGCTGAAATATTAGTGGAGACTCTGGCTTAGATAAATGTCAGTTTTCTAAGACCCACTAGTCAAAGGCAGAAAAAGAAATTAAGAGGCCTCTTGTGCAAAAGGAGCTACAATAAACATGCGTTGATGGCCATGACCAATTAGAATATAACTTCGGTTTCCAAACATTGAAACCAAAGCTTTATTTGGCTTAAGACATGGTTGAGCTCTATACTGTAGCTTTACAAATTACAATGTATATGCGACAACAAAGGAATCATTTCAACATAGCATCAGTTGGTATTTTAGCCTGTATAGAGACTCACCTTCAACACAAAAGCCTGCTCAGCAATAAATGATTTTCATATTTAGCAAAGACAGCAGTGCACTGGACTGGCTAACAAAAAGAAGAAAGCAAGTTTTCAAACTAACTGCTAACTAACTATAGGCCTATTTTTCCCCTTGGATGTCCTGTTTTTTCACTGGTGCTGTTAACTGCCCTTTCCATTACTCTGTAGCTGGAACAGCACATTGGACCCTGCCCCATCCCCTCCAAGAGATACATCTCAAAAGCATATTTGATTAATAGTAGAAACAAAAATCTCCCCTAGCTGCACTTGGAAAGGATAGTTCTCCAACTTGCCAATGTTCACCATGAACAAGCAACTTACAATGTATTTCAGACATGAACAACAGTGACTAAAATCAAATCTCTCTCTTAACTATAATACTAAATAATATGTAACATTTTTACACTTAATAGTCTGAAGTTTGGACATAAGACAGCTAATAAGGAAAAAAAGCTGGGGCCGAATCTGTTCCTAAAGAATTAATTTGGCCCAACTGATCTGAAAAGATTAATTTTACCCAAAGGAAAATAAATCCACCTCAGGCAGAGGGGTGTGTGCACACCCACCCACCCACCCACCCAGGGGTACGGCAGTGCTGGCACGCTGGTGTGTTACTTCTCACGCGCTGCCATCTCCGGTCCTCTCCTTGCGAGCCTGAATCATCTCCTTCGGAGCCTGCTTACGGTCAGTGACCAACCCCAGCCAAAACATGAAGTCAATGAACCAGGTGGTGGGGTTGAATGTCAGGCCCAGCTCGCTGGCTGAGTAGTCAAATGGGAAGGTGTGGTGGTAGTTGTGGAAACCCTCACCTGAAAAACAGAGAAGGAGTTTAAAGACCATATAGCTGACATGTTTTGAACTTAGGAACACGGCTGGATGGGACATCCCAAAGTCTGTTTCCCAAGTGCAGGTTATGCTCCACCCTTGGCTACGGGACACGTCTAGGGCAGACCCACAAGGGACTCCACGTCAGTGCTTTGGGCTTTCCTACCCAGTAGGAAGGGGCATGTCTCACCCATTCTTCTCATGGAAGAAAACTCTAAGTGCTTCAAGAGGGGAGAGACAGAGCCAAGTAATGTGCAGAGTCCTCGGCCAACTACTAAGAAGGGAGGATTGCTACTGTGAACACGTCTCTGCCCAGAGACTATGTGGCATTAATTCAGTGTGGGCACCACCAGCAGAAGAAGGGAGCCTTCCCC